>NC_048583.1:57958753-58128753 GCF_013265735.2 Oncorhynchus mykiss | reverse complement strand
CCCTAAAGGCACTGGAGTGACTCGTCCAAAACCATGATCAAGTGTAGAGACGCATTGTAGCCTTCAACAAACTGCAGTAGCACTACTACGTACACTGCCTTCAGAAAGTAGTCATACCTCTTGACTTATTCCACATGTTGATGTGTTACAGCCATCTACACACAATACCCCATAGTGACAAAGTTAAAACATGTTTTTTGAAATGTTTGCAAATGTATTGAAAATGAAATACAGAAATATCTAATTCGCATAAGTATTCACACCCCTGAGTCAATACTTTGTAGAAGCACCTTTGGCAGCGATTACAGTTTTACAGTCTTTCTGGATAAGTCTCTAAGAGCTTTCCACACCTGGATTATGCAACTTTTGCTCATTATTCTTTTCAAACCTCTTCAAAGTCTGTCAAATTGGTTGTTGATCGTTGCTAGACAAACGTTTTTATTTCTGGCCATAGTTTTTCAAGTAGACTTAAGTCAAAACTGTAACTCGGCCACTCAGGAACATCAAATCAAACTTTATTTGTCACATGCGCCAAATACTACAGGTGTAGCTTACAGTTAAATGCTTACAAGCCCTTAACCAACAATGCAGTTTAATAAAATGTAAAAAATACCTACAAAAATTTGGAATATTAAATAAAAGCAACAAATGATTAAAGAGCAGCAATAAAATAAAAGCGAGGCTATATACAGGGGGTACCGGTACAGAGTCAATGTGGAGGCTATATACAGGGGGTACCGGTACAGAGTCAATGTGGAGGCTATATACAGGGGGTACCGGTACAGAGTCAATGTGGAGGCTATATACAGGGGGTACCAGTACAGAGTCAATGTGGAGGCTATATACAGGAGGTATCGGTACAGAGTCAATGTGGAGGCTATATACAGGGGGTACCGGTACAGAGTCAATGTGGAGGCTATATACAGGGGGTACTGGTACAGAGTCAATGTGGAGGCTATATACAGGGGGTACCAGTACAGAGTCAATGTGGAGGCTATATACAGGGGGTACCGGTACAGAGTCAATGTGGAGGCTATATACAGGGGGTACCGGTACAGAGTCAATGTGGAGGCTATATACAGGGGGTACCGGTACAGAGTCAATGTGGAGGCTATATACAGGGGGTACCGGTACAGAGTCAATGTGGAGGCTATATACAGGGGGTACCGGTACAGAGTCAATGTGGAGGCTATATACAGGGGGTACTGGTACAGAGTCAATGTGGAGGCTATATACAGGGGGTACCAGTACAGAGTCAATGTGGAGGCTATATACAGGGGGTACCGGTACAGAGTCAATGTGGAGGCTATATACAGGGGGTACCAGTACAGAGTCAATGTGGAGGCTATATACAGGGGGTACCGGTACAGAGTCAATGTGGAGGCTATATACAGGGGGTACTGGTATAGAGTCAATGTGGAGGCTATATACAGGGGGTACCGGTACAGAGTCAATGTGCGGGGGCACCGGTTCGTCGAGGTAATTGAGGTAATACAGTGCCTTGCGAAAGTATTCGGCCCCCTTGAACTTTGCGACCTTTTGCCACATTTCAGGCTTCAAACATAAAGATATAAAACTGTATTTTTTGTGAAGAATCAACAACAAGGGGGACACAATCATGAAGTGGAACGACATTTATTGGATATTTCAAACTTTTTTAACAAATCAAAAACTGAAAAATTGGGCGTGCAAAATTATTCAGCCCCCTTAAGTTAATACTTTGTAGCGCCACCTTTTGCTGCGATTACAACTGTAAGTCGCTTGGGGTATGTCTCTATCAGTTTTGCACATCGAGAGACTGACATTTTTTCCCATTCCTCCTTGCAAAACAGCTCGAGCTCAGTGAGGTTGGATGGAGAGCATTTGTGAACAGCAGTTTTCAGTTCTTTCCACAGATTCTCGATTGGATTCAGGTCTGGACTTTGACTTGGCCATTCTAACACCTGGATATGTTTATTTTTGAACCATTCCATTGTAGATTTTGCTTTATGTTTTGGATCATTGTCTTGTTGGAAGACAAATCTCCGTCCCAGTCTCAGGTCTTTTGCAGACTCCATCAGGTTTTCTTCCAGAATGGTCCTGTATTTGGCTCCATCCATCTTCCCATCAATTTTAACCATCTTCCCTGTCCCTGCTGAAGAAAAGCAGGCCCAAACCATGATGCTGCCACGACCATGTTTGACAGTGGGGATGGTGTGTTCAGCTGTGTTGCTTTTACGCCAAACATAACGTTTTGCATTGTTGCCAAAAAGTTCAATTTTGGTTTCATCTGACCAGAGCACATTCTTCCACATGTTTGGTGTGTCTCCCAGGTGGCTTGTGGCAAACTTTAAACAACACTTTTTATGGATATCTTTAAGAAATGGCTTTCTTCTTGCCGCTCTTCCATAAAGGCCAGATTTGTGCAATATACGACTGATTGTTGTCCAATGGACAGAGTCTCCCACCTCAGCTGTAGATCTCTGCAGTTCATCCAGAGTGATCATGGGCCTCTTGGCTGCATCTCTGATCAGTCTTCTCCTTGTATGAGCTGAAAGTTTAGAGGGACGGCCAGGTCTTGGTAGATTTGCAGTGGTCTGATACTCCTTCCATTTCAATATTATCGCTTGCACAGTGCTCCTTGGGATGTTTAAAGCTTGGGAAATCTTTTTGTATCCAAATCCGGCTTTAAACTTCTTCACAACAGTATCTCGGACCTGCCTGGTGTGTTCCTTGTTCTTCGTGATGCTCTCTGTGCTTTTAACGGACCTCTGAGACTATCACAGTGCAGGTGCATTCATACGGAGACTTGATTACACACAGGTGGATTGTATTTATCATCATTAGTCATTTAGGTCAACATTGGATCATTCAGAGATCCTCACTGAACTTCTGGAGAGAGTTTGCTGCACTGAAAGTAAAGGGGCTGAATAATTTTGCACGCCCAATTTTTCAGTTTTTGATTTGTTAAAAAAGTTTGAAATATCCAATAAATGTCGTTCCACTTCATGATTGTGTCCCACTTGTTGTTGATTCTTCACAAAAAAATACAGTTTTATAACTTTATGTTTGAAGCCTGAAATGTGGCAAAAGGTCGCAAAGTTCAAGGGGGCCGAATACTTTCGCAAGGCACTGTATGTACTTCTATGTAGAGTTATTAAAGTGACAATGCATAGACAATAACAGAGAGTAGCAGCAGTGTAAGCAACACTAGTGTAGATTTGGCCTTGTGTTTCAGGTTATTATCCTGCTGAAAGGTGAATTTATCCCCCAGTGTCTGGTGGAAAGCAGACTGAACCAGGTTGTCCTCTCGGATTTTGCCTGTGCTTAGCTCTATTCCGTTCCTTTTTTATCCTGAAAAACTACGTAGTCCTTAACGATTAAAAGCATACCCATAACATGATGCAGCCACTACCATGCTTGAACATTTGGAGAGTGGTACTCAGTAATGTGTTGTATTGGATTTGCCCCAAACATAACACTTTGTATTCAGAACAGAAAGTCAATTGCTTTGCCACATTTGTTTGGAGTATTACTTTACTGCCCTGTTGCAAACAGGATGCGTGTTTTGGAATATTTTTATTCTGTACAGGCTTCCTTCTTTTTGCTCTGTCATTTAGGTTAGTATTGTGGAGTAACAACAATGTTGTTGATCCATCCTCAGTTTTCTCCTATCACACCCATTACACTCCGTAACTGTTTTAAAGTTACCATTGGCCTCATGGTGAAATCCCTGAGCAGTATCCGTCCTCTCCGGCAACGGAGTTAGCATCTCTGTAGTGACTGGGTGTATTGATACACCATCCAAAATGTAATTAATAACTTCACCATGCTCCAAGGGATATTCAATGTCTGCTTTTTTTAAATTTACGCATCTACCAATAGGTACCCTTCTTTGCGAGGTATTGGAAAACCTCCCCGGGATTTGTGGTTAAATCTGTGTTTGAAATTCACTGGTCGACTGAGGGACCTTACAGATAATTGTACTGTATGTGTGAGGTACAGAGGTGAGGTGGTCAATCCAAAATCATGTTAAACACTATTATTGCACAATGAGTGAGTCCATGCAATTTATGCGACTTGTTAAGCAAACTTTTACTCCTGAACTAATTTAGGCTTGCCATAAAAAAAAGGGGTTTGAATAATTATTGACTCAAGACATTTCAGCACTTAATTTGTTATTATTTTGTAAAAATGTTGAAAAACCAAAAAATTCAATTTTAAATTCAGGCTGTAACACAACAAAATGTGAAAAAAGTCTAGGGGTGTGAATACGTTCTGAAGGCTCTGTAAATCATCCATACCAAGGGCTTGAGTTGCTCTTTGGATTGGAAATACCCCTGAACTGCATCCATTATCAAGTAACTCAACAAACCAAATTCTCTAGCTGACGTGAACGTCATGTTTCTAACATTCTCAGAATGTCTGTGGGATAACGTTTTGACAAATCCGTATAGGGGACCCAACCAGAAAGTCCTTAAGGCCTCTGTTCCAGTACCCTTGGACTGTACATCAAAGAAACGTATCACAGGAATCCTGTATAAGGTGCAGTTGTGAAGTCCACTCAGTGTGGCTTTCTAGTACAGAGTGTGGTAGTCAGAAGGATTTAGAAGTGAGGGACAATGCCCTGCCTGTGCAGATGGAGTCAGTACCTGCCAATTTGTGAAAGCTGAGAGCCTTCAGGATGTTGGTTGAGGAGTGTCGTCACTCTCTGGCATGTAGTATCCTCTTGCAGGGTTCACAGGCGTTTGGGTGACCTTGGGTATAATCACAATCCAGGTGAATGCCAAAGGGCTGAGACTGGTGGAGACCCTCTTTCAAACTCCAAGTAAAAGGCACAACAACAGGCTCCTCACCACTTAATGCTGGTTTATACTTGGTCTACTGACCTCTGTTTAAATTCTAATGGTATACAGACTGATTTAAGATTGTTTAAATTAAATGGTCTACAGACTGATTCAAGATTGTTTAAATTGTAAATCAGTTTGTTTAAATTCCAATGGTACACAAACTGATTTACAATTTAAACCATCTTAAATCAGTTTGTAGACCATTAGAATGTAAATTGTTTATTGGTGTTAAAAGAGAGCATGTATGCTATTTGGACCGCAAGGCTGCTAATGTCATGCAGAATGTCATATTTGTGCTTATACTTTTGGCAATCCTTATTTTACAGCTTGGTAATTACTACCTAGTAACCAGGTAAATACCTATCAAAAAGTAAACGCTTGGTAACTATTCAGTCCCAAACTTAATTACTAGGAACCAAGCAAGTAAGTACTACATACATACTTAGTAAAATGTAATGAAATAGTATATTTTTGTCCCAAAGGTTAGTATTGAGGACTTTATGAGTACATACCTAGTCACAACATCTATGTGATATTTTATTTAGTTATTACCATGTACTTAAATATAGATACACTACTGTTCAAAAGTTTGAGGTCACTAAGAAATGTCCTTGTTTTTGAAAGAAAAACACTTTTTCTGTCCATTAAAATAACATCAAATTGATTAGAAATATAGTGTAGACATTAACAATGTTGTTCATCATATATGCATAGTCACTTTAACCATATCTACATGTACATACTACCTCAATCAGCCTGACTAACCGGTGTCTGCATGTAGCCTCGCTACTTTTATAACCTCGCTACTGTATATAGCCTGTCTTTTTACTGTTGTTTTATTTCTTACTTACCTAACACCTTTTTTGCACCATTGGTTAGAGCCTGTAAAGTAAGCATTTCACTCTAAGGTTGTATTCGGCGCACGTGACAAATACACTTTGATTTGATTTGAAATTACTATTGTGGCTGTAATCGGCAAATTTTTATTGGCCAGTCTGATATATGGTGTTTCCTTTATTTTGGCAGTTACCTGTAGCCTCCATACTGTCCCCAGTCTTCCTGGTGCTGAGGCTGAACCGACCAGGAGAAACGGTTCCCTTGACAAGTTCCAGCTATACCATGGACTATGTAGCTCTGTATTGGAAAACATACATTTTAAGTTGAGGCAACAAAAAACATTGTGCTGTGCGAACTCATTTAGCATGTGTTGAGTATACATTGCATGTATGTATTACTCAGTTCTTACATAGATTGACAGATGTGATTCACCCAGATAAAAATGATTTGCATTATTTGTTTTACAGTGCCTTGTTCTGTGGTGATACAAACAAGCCATCCACGTTCCTAGCAACGTCGCTGCCTTGCCTTGTGAATCTGAATGTGCATAGACTAACAAAAAGTTCCAGTTTTTCAAAAGGCCTCATTGTGCTGCATAACAATTGGACTGACACTGGAGTTGTTCTCTCGTCATTCCCGGGGGGGGGGGGGGGGGGGGGGTGAGATTCCCATCAGCAGCCACTAATGAGACACTAGTTCGGATAGAAGTTGATAGACGTGGGTGTTGTCCAGAGGAGCTACGTCGGAACTCTCAGAGCTCTCCATAATGAGCCGTGTTTTGCTGTAAGTCTACTAGTATCTCCAGGCTACAGCTTGTCCCGCTGCAGCCTGTCCTTGTGTGCCCCACCTGAGCTGGTAACCTGCCCAGAGAGACAGCCTGTGGGAGGCGAACCTGTCATCTCTTTAGAACACAGGCCTTGGGTAACAAAAATGGCCAGCTGCCATCCAGACAGACAGACAGGCAGCCAGACAGGCATTTCCTCCTGTGATTATCTTAATGCAGTGATAGTGTTCATGATTTGAATTCATCAATTTTGTGTCAGGTTGACTCCATAACAAACTGTGACTCCAGGCAAAGAACGATGTCTATTGTATTTTATGTGGATAGTGATATCTAAACGATCTTTACTTCAATGTCCAGTCCACTCTTCTTCCCTTATAATAACAGAGGACAGCGAATAACAACTTAACCTGGTTGGTTATATCTTGGTCCAAGTTGTCATCTGCAATAATCCCATGGTTCAATGTGGACAAAGTACTACATGAACTCAGTGCATCCCAGTACGTTTCTCGCACTCTCTGAACTCTATGAGGTTTCCTGAGGCTTCCTCTGGACTGGGCTTCAGGCCATATGCGGTTCACCTCTGACCTATCAAACTCACTGCCCCCGACCGCTCCTGGTTAATTGACTTGACTGGATTTTCTGAATTAAATAAAGTGGATCTAACTTAATTGGAAAGCACTTCCAAAATGTTTCAGAACTAAGTGGCCCTGCAGAAAAGATCTGATTATCTCGCCATGCAACATTCACATCTGCCAAATCCCACACACAAAGGAAGTTTGTGCATTTTAGAAAAACAAATTAGAACGATTGTAAGGCTATTGGGTTAAACTATTAATCAGATGTGATTTTTATGCTTCAAAGTTTGTCCATCCCAATATTACACTTTCTATACATTACAGAAGACTGAAATATAATAAAACCGCTTGACAAAGAAACACTGGATTTTCGACAACAACAACAACAACAACAAAACGTTCCACCCATGAGGCCACTAGGATATTTGACTGCAGGAAAAGGGCTCCCCCAGATTTCTTGACACCATTGCAAGTAGTGGCTCTTTGATTTAAAAAATGTATGTACATGTAGTTGTAAGCATTTTAGCCACAACTGTTGCCAATCAATAGATTTTTTCTCTGAATTACACAGCATCACAAAAATTTAGATTTGCAGTCTTATAAAGAATCTCTTAGGCAGATAGCCCAATAGTAAACCTCTACCCTGTATGTCACACATGGTAAAAGGTCAAGTGATACATCATGGTGATGACCTTTATTTCTGCAGCATGACATCACTACTTAGCAGATATGAGGTCTGAAAAAATGACTGTCGGTGGAATTCATGGAACTGTGTTAGAACATCCACTCAAATGAGAAAAAGTTTAGTCTACCAACGTTTTCACTGACAACAAACTTCTGTGTGATGTCATTTGTGTAATGTCGGCCTTTTGACGTACTTCCAATTACTTTTATATTGACGTTGATTGCTTGGCAAAATTGGTCAACCAAATAGCATTTGGAAATACTTAGAAGTCTCTGCCAAGGCAAACTAGTTGAAATCATTTAGGGAATTTCAAGTTGAGGCCTTCATTAACAGGACCAAAGGATGCCTCAAATGTCCTCAACCCTCACCCCCGTGCCTCAAATGTCCTCATCCCTCACCCCGTGCCTCAAATGTCCTCATCCCTCACCCCTGTGCCTCAAATGTCCTCCTCCCTCACCCCCAGGCTTCAAATGTCCCCATCCCTCACCCCCAGGGTTCAAATGTCCTCCTCCCTCACCTCCAGGCTTCAAATGTCCTCATCCCTCACCCACAGGCTTCAAATGTCCTCATCCCTCACCCCCAGGTTTCAAATGTCCCCATCCCTCACCCCCAGGCTTCAAAATTCCCGGCGGCATCAGCCATGCCCCTTGTGTGGCCCTAAAAAAATCCATGCCTTGCGGCCAAAGTTGCAGTTATGCCCTAAATATTATAATTCCCTTCTCCCGGCTGCCAATAGTCGTGCTCCAAAGCACCTCTCACACACGTAGCTCTCTCAGATATCAGAATTCTTATTAGCCATTGCCTGTTACATGATTGGGTCCTTCTCACATGCATTGCAGCTCCGAAGTAGGCTACAAGTGAAGACAGACACATCGGGGACGCAGCGGAGCGTCTCCTTCTTATCAAATTCCGAGGCGCACATTGAAGATGTTAAAATAACTGTCCACCTTTACTTTTTCTCAGCCAAATAGAGGAGTAACAAACAGCAAAATCACTAGCCAATGTCGATCTCAGTAGAGGCTGGTGGGAGGAGCTATAGGAGGTAATGTAGTACATGGAATTTCCATATGTTTGATGGGTTTGATA
The DNA here is from genome assembly GCF_013265735.2 of Oncorhynchus mykiss. Lineage (NCBI taxonomy): Eukaryota > Metazoa > Chordata > Actinopteri > Salmoniformes > Salmonidae > Oncorhynchus > Oncorhynchus mykiss. The sequence continues at coordinate 58,119,957 of NC_048583.1, read as the reverse complement.
CCGTTCCATATATTCCATTCCAGCCGTTACAATGAGTCCATCCTCCTATAGCTCCTCCCACTAATCTTCTCTGGTCAATCTATTATCCCCCCATAGTATAACATTTTGCCTACATATTCTATTGGTCAGCTTGTCATTCTGTGCCATAAAGAAATTCCAAACAGACTCTGGGACAGTTGTGGGACGATAGATCCCAAATTCATTTTTTTTTAAATGTAAAAGAAATAAGGCTGGCGCAAGTGGTTTCATGTGACAGATGAAAATATCATTTTGAAATTTTGAAAAAATAAGATCTAAAGATGCAACAACTAGCATTGGTTGCTAATATAACTAGGATTGTGTCCATCGCTGTTGGGCAATGAAAGAAAGTTCATTTGAAAACCAGTAGAAATATCCTATTGGTTTCAAGGGCATATGAGGAAGTGCTGAGAAAATGATTCCCTCAACATTACTATGGTCTGAATTTGGCTAGGCTACTTTAAACAAGGTAAGACATGCCTTTTAAAATGAAATATTTTTAAAAATCCAGGTTTTAAACCATTGCGTTTATGGTTAAATAGTTTCAAAATGTTGACTGCCTCCGCTCAGATTACAGACAATGGCCTTCCTGTCCTTTCCTAGTGAACGAACAGTGATTCCAGTATGCCAACAGAATCAAGCTTTTAGATGTTAATATGAATTATCCTGCATTATATTTATCAAACATGACTGGCGTTTAGTCTATATACAGTACCAGTCAAAAGTTTGGAATTTCTATTTATTTTGGAATATTTTCTACATTGTAGAATAATAGTGAAGACATCAAAACTATGACATAACACATATGGAATCATGTAGTAACCCAAAAAAAGTGTTAAACAAATCAAAAAATATTTGAGATTCTTCAAAGTAGCCACCCTTTGCCTTGATGACAACTTGGCATTCTTGAATGAGTAGGTGTGTTCAAACGTTTGACTGGCTACATGTTCTGGGTCCTCCATCATGTCAGCATCGGTGTAGACATGAGAGGCTATAGCCAATATGACAGGCTATCCCCTACACTCCGACATGTAGGCTAGTCTTGTATGTACATTTACATACACTTAGGTTTTTCAGATTAGCTTGTGTTTTTTGGTTTTCAAATCTATTTAAATGGGCTATTCTGGTTAATGGCCTTGGTGCCCTGGCAAATGGCCTTGGTACCCTGGCAGATGGCTTTGGTGCCCTGGCAGATGGCCCTGGTAGATTGGGCACCTCTAGAATGCCAAATAGCCTTGACCCTAAAATCAAGACATTCCAGGCCTGCTCATCCCCTACCCCACCAACCCCCACTGACCACTGTCCCCGTTTGATCTGAGCCCCAGAAAGGCTACCAAAAAGTACTCGTGGAAGCCTTCCCCCTTCCCCCCCACTCCTCTTCTCTGAACTCTGTGGTCCATACATGAAGCTCTGTGCACCAGATGCATGAGTTCTGACCGGTTGGCCACGCCTTCCCTCCGGGGTTCAGCCCATTACGTCCCAACAGGAGTAAGCTAAAGTCACAGAGCCTCAGCTCACACTGGCTGTTGTTCAGCTGGTTCTGAGGAAAAGCCATCCTTCAGCCAGACATCCATTCAGACAGGGGAATCCCTCTCCTCTCCTCCTCTCAGCCTGTGCAACTTCCAGTCCATGCAGCTCCAAATGTTTGTCTGGTTGCTGGTGCTTGCCATGTGGACAGTGGTAGTGGTGATATTCTTGTGGAGCCAGCACATTGAAGACTCAGAGAGAGGGCCTGTAGGGGGAGGTATTGCTCTACTGGAGAGAGAGGTAGAGAGAGCCAGGGAGGGAGGGGGAGGGGGAGGAGGGAAGCGAGGGAGGGAGGATATGACTGAGGAGTAGAGTGCAGTTGAGGTGAGCGACGGGGAGGCAGGCTTAAGCCCAGGCACAGTAATCTAAGCAGCTGCCGCAGAACAAGTCCGTCACCAAAGCACGTCTTTCTGTCTGACTCTCTCTCTCTCCCTCCCCATCTCTCTCTCTCTCTCTCTCTGTCACGGTCGCGCACGATGATTGGGGATTTTCAGTCTCCCCGTTTGACATAAGCAAGTTTTATTTTACCTGAGAATACATTTTATGATATGAGCAAAATGAACAGTAAGCTGTTTAGTTTTTTGTTGTTGTTATTTCTGGTTTTCCATGGAAAGGAGGGTTTGTCTGATACCTTGTTGTGTTGGACAGATTTAACAAGATTTGTCTGAACACTTCTGTCTGATTGTTGTGTTTAAAATCCACCATGTAGCCAGAACCTTCTTGCTGTTTGTCCTGTAGGCATCAATGTCATGCCACAAATTATACAAGTCTCACAGAGTTATCAGAGACTGAGTTCTACGGTGAACAAAATAAATGCTCAACAGTGTGTTCAAATACAGTTATAGCAATGGAATTAATAACAACTAACAAGCATCTTGATTTGTCAGAATAAGACAGACTTTTAAAAACAGATAAAACGACAGACCCACAAAGCTAAACACAACTTGGTTGAGACGGAAGGGAATCAGATTATGGGAACATTTGGCATCAAAAGGGAAGTCATCTGTACAATCATTATCAAAGTGCGTTCCAATTGTTGTTTCCAGAAAAAAAAAGGTTGTTTATTAATGCGTCACTCCCAATGACGCCAATGGGTCGTGGCTTAGCCTTGATGCTAATTCTCATTTCAAAACCACGTCATGGGAATAATGTTTTTTCCAACATTGAACTGAGTTCCCTGACAACTGTCACTGCAAGCAAGTGGCAACGCAGAACGTTCTAATTCAACAACTACGCACGAACCACATAGTGCCCAAGTATCTCCCAGATGGCATTTTCCGTAACAACTGAACATACTGGGACATTTATCCCACTCTGAAATGAAAGGTTATACATGCATTTTATGCCAGAAGTATTGATTTAAAACATTAATTCCAAATGAGTACAGATATCAACTGATTTTCAGTATACTGTGCATTGTGTCCCTTTTTTTCCCCAACATACTTGCCAATGTCAATCAATGCGTTATTTGTATGGTTTCAATAAGGGTTTCGTTTTCAGTTCTACATGAGCCATTGCCATTTGAGTTAACCAAAGCTAGTGTTTTAGGACATTACCTCAACGTTACACAAACATATTAGTCATTAAACAAAATGATTAGATACAGGAAACAAACCCTGTTTTAAATACATACATTAGGCACATTCTACTCTTTTGTAAACACAAAGCAAACAGTGGGGGGCATCGCAATACTCATCGCGTCTCCTTTACCTACATTTGCACAGAGGTGAAGTAACTTGACTGGGGTGAGAGCTAATTTCTGGTGAGATCCATTACGTTATTTTCTATGTTGCGTTCTCGGAACCATGCAGATGAAGGAAACGAGACAAGGTGCAGACAAAGGAGAGGAGACGAGGAGCAGACAAAGGAGAGGAGGCCAGTTAATAGTATTGGAGATGCACCGAGTAAGTTGATCTGAACCGTTGTCCACGACACTAGGTATATGTACACATTTTGGGCCCTGGTGTACAGCACCTAATGCTTATAATGTCGTATCACATTTGGATGGAGCTCACGAAGCGTCATCCACGACACGATGACCTCAAAGATTTGGTCGTTTTTGGATTGGTTGCCTTGGTAACGTAAGTGTAGATGACTCTCTGAGAGAGGAGAGAATGAATCAGATCTTGACTCAGACCAGTCAGATTTAGACTCACACCAGTCAGATCTAGACTCAGACCAGTCAGATCTAGACTCAGACCAGTCAGATTTAGACTCACACCAGTCAGATCTAGACTCAGACCAATCAGATTTAGACTCAGACCAGTCAGATCTAGACTCAGACCAGTCAGATCTAGACTCAGACCAGTCAGATCTAGACTCAGACCAGTCAGATCTAGACTCAGACCAATCAGATCTAGATTCAGACCAATCAGATTTAAAAGATAATCAACGCTTAGTATATTATTAAGCACTACATAGACAGTTATAGAGACATTATTCACTCTCACCTTTACAAATGAGTTTACACCTATAAGCATTTGGCTACCCGTTAAGGCATTACAACACTTTGCATCATAAGGTTGTATGCTGCCTGCTTATAAGACGTTATAGATGTTCATGAGCAGGTATTAGTGCATAGGTGTTATGTTGAATTATGCATAACTCATAGGGCATTATAAATGTGCTTATTATGCATTATGAAGAGAGTAGTCAAGGAAATGTTACCAATGTATGCAGTATATAAAATGTACATTAGTATGAAGTAACAACAGTTCTTTATTTTACACAGATACCATTTGATTTTATTGATCCTTTAGTCAATTAAGAACAAATTCCTATTTACAATGATGGCTGGGCAAGAGGCAAATGGCCCCCTGTGGAGATGGGGGCTGGGTTAAAAAACAAACACAAAAACGACAACAATGAAAGACAAAATGGACAACACAGACAGAAGACACTGGCAACAGCACAACTACAACAGCAAACACACAGTGGAGGTGTGTGTAAAGTAAAACCTCATGCTCCCTTACGTAAAGACAACGCAAACTAGTGACAACCACACGTCTCAACAATCTGTTCATGTATTTGTCCTTTGAACTCATCCAGGGACACCGGGTCCTGTAAGTTGTAGGTTGGCTTGGAGGCAATTCCAAGACCAGTGGGCTGAGTAATGAAAGAACCTTCTTCCACGCTCTGTTATAACATTTGGGACTCTTCATTTAAAACAAGTTGGAGATCTGTACAGCACGTTGAGATATCAGCTGATATAAGAAGGGCTATATAAATCTATTTGATTTGATTTGAGCTTGTACAGTTTATCAATTTCCAGCTAGAAGACAGGATGACTAAAATGGCAGTTAGAAATGATAACGTACCAGTGTTTGAGCCTGCGTGTTGCTAGTGATGTCCACTCGAGAGCACTGTAGAGATCACAACGGTGAGTTAGACGTCTCTGGTTGGTGACAAAATGAAGGGCTGCGTGACACACAGACAAGATCCTTCAGTGTAGAGCTTGAGGCTTGCGCATAAATAGTACCACCATAGTCTAACAGAGAGGAAAGAACAACGAATCAACTCCTTTCTGGCGGCAGAGAAAAAAAACTATCTTTGTGACGGTAATAAAAACCTGGCACAAATGCAAACACACGTTCTCCCAGTAGAAGACATTTTACATTTTATTGTTAACTTGGAAACCTGTTAACTGGTTAAGACTGAAAAAGGCACTGTATCTTATATAATCAGTGACATGCATTGAATTGTGAGTGACAAAGAAATCTGCATATCTGGGTCTAAACTCAATAACCTTCGACACTGATAAGGGTGATATTACAAGTATAATTGTATTGATGTTTGGATGAAATAATTGGTAATCTGTTATAAAACATTTGGTGGGTTGAGTTGTTGGTGAGGAGCTGGCAAGGAGAACCCATTCTGTTGTGATTCTCTGTCTAGGTCTTGTCAACCTATGAAAAAACAGTAACCAAGCAACAGGGGGAAAAAACTTGTGCAGTGTCAGACTATTCTGTTTGATTTATATGTGATCTTCCAGGCTCACACTAATTGATATCATAGTCGTGAAAAGGGACACGTTTTGTTCTATAAGTGCACTTGTTCGTATGGAGAAAGGAGTCTGTGAGACCTGTATAATGTATCATTGAAAGGACACTTGCACAACGGGATTGGTTTTGGTGGAAATACATTTTGCCAAGGTTTTGCACAAACTCAAAATGAAAGCTCTTGTAGGGACAGAATGGTTTGATTACAGGATATGAGCTTGTCTAGCCAGGGGTGTCTTGTGCTGTGAAAAAAACAGGATCACATTTGGAAAGAATGTGCATGAGTTTGAAGCTGTTGCAGAGACTGTTTTAGCCCAAAGAACTGGATAACACATACATAAACAATGCATTATATTGTCCCTACAGGAGCCCAAACTCTGGTCGCCATGACTGAAGGCAGCAACCATAACCTGTGCGACAAGAAAGTTACATCTTTGTTACAATATATTATTAATCATTCATAGAGAATTGTATTCACAATACATCTTCTTAGGACATTCTGGTTTGATTACATGATATCTGGTGATTGAACCAGTGTTGTGTTTTTTCTCTCTCTCAATGATACAAAGCAGAGAAAAGCAGATCGTTTTTTATGAAGTATGAAGACTGAAACGCTGTGGAACCACCCATGTTGGTCATAACTTCACGACCGCTCAATTGTGTTATAAATGCAACATAGTGTAACCACAGCAGTGCTAGTGTTGTTCAAGTGCGGTCAAAATGGCGTATTTTATATGATGGTTCCTCAAGGCAGGAATACACGCACTCTTAGAAAAAAGGGTTCCAAAAACGTTTCTTTGGCTGTCCCCATAGGAGAACCCTTTTTGGTTCCAGATAGAACCCTTTTTGATTCCAGGTAGAACCCTTTTGGGTTCCATGTTGAATCCTCTCTGGAAAGGGTTTTTACATGGAACCCAAAAGGGTTCTTCAAAGTGTTCTCCTATGGGGACAGCCAAATATCCCTTTTAGGTTCTAGATAGCACCTTTTTTTTTTATCTAAGTGTGGATACTTTTGAGTATTCCTTTTTACACAGAAAGTTTGATCAGACAGAAGCGCTCCTCTCAGTGTTTTATCTAAGTGATCATCTGAATGACTTTTAATGAGAACACGGTCCTCAGAACAGTGAGCCTAATAGGGGTACTGAAGTCTTTGTGTAACAATGAAAAAAAGTAACTTCTCTTATTATTGCTACTTTGATTTGATATTTGAGAATTTAACCCATAAGTCATGGGCTTTACTGTGATATTTGATATTATTGAACACAGATAATTGAACACTACACAGGCAGCCCAATTCTAATCTTTTTCCCACTCTCTGGTATTTTCACCAATCACATCAGATATTTTTTTAGAGCTGATCTCTTGGGTCATAAGAACAATTAGTGGAAAGAAAGATCAAAATTGGGGTACTCGTGTAGATGTACCCATAGATTATCGAACACAAAGATTATTAAACACACATAGCTTGGGCTCTACTTTGATTTGAGATAATTAAACACGTTTGACCATCAGCTTCAGTGTAAATTTGTTCATATGACATGGGAGCAAACAGCATACTCTTAGAATGAAGTCAAATGTTGATATGTTCTCTCTGATATCAATGAATAGTTTCTGAGAGAGGGAGAGCGTGAGCACCGAAAATTGATATTCACTTTGATGCCAATAGTTTGGGTTCCTGACTGAAGTTTATAAAAAAAAACAGCATGCACAGGTTACTGTACACTGAATGTACAAAACATGAACACCTGGTCTTTCCATGACATAGACTAACAAGGTGAAAACAGGTGAAAGCTATGATCCCTTTTTAATGTCACTTGTTAAATCCATTTCAAATCAGTGTAGACAAACGGGAGGAGACAGGTTAAAGAAGGATTTTGAAGATTTGAGACAATTGAGATGTGGCTTGTGTACGTGTGCCATTCAGAGTGTGAATGGAAAAGACAAAAGATTGACGTGCCTTTGAACAGGGTATGTATGGTAGTACGTGCCAGGCGCACCGGTTTGTGTCAAGAACTGCAAGGCTGCTTGGTTTTTAACGCTCAACAGTTTCCCGTATCCACCACCCAAAGGACAACCAACTTACTTGACAACTATGGAATGCATTCGAGTCAACATGGGCCAGCATCCCTGTGGAACGCTTTCGACACCTTCTAGAGTCCATGGGCCGGCGAATTGAAGCTGTTCTGAGGGGAAAACAACTCAATATTAGGAAGGTGTTCTTAATGTTTTTATCAAAGAAATGTGTGGTTTACCCAGTAACCGCGTTTTCCACAGTCTATTGCGCACAAGGGAGGAAGCCTGTTGCTAGAGGCTCTAGGCTATCTACTCAGTAATTACCGTACCATCATTTTAAATGTGACTTTAGTTAACAAAAGTTATTCCATGCAGATAAAGCATGCTAAATGAATACCCTACACATCATCCTAAATGAATTCACCTTCAGCAATGAGCGAAATGTTTTACATTGTTATTTTCCAGAGTATAGAATAAGACATTTTATTATAAAAGTATCTCCATAAAAAGTTAACCATATTTACAAAACCAAAAATACAAGTAAAAAGATATTGCACACAATCATTATCATCAGCATTAAAACATCAGTATCGGTTTTCTGGTGAGGTACCTTTTAAAAACCGAACTTCACAAAAATACTGGCAATAAATTGGTCATGGCAAACCCTACTTTACTCACACTTTCCACACAAACATTCGCATAAAGAGAACATGACAAATATGGGAACACAGAACAAATAAACCCTTGCAGGCGATCGTCTATAGACGTAATATGTTGAGATGTCCACGGTCAAAATAATAACTAGAACTAAAACAGGCAATTCTGCAACCTTTGGGATAGGCCTACACATACATCACTAGTAAACAACACAAGTGAAAATGCTTGTGTGTCCCTGTGACACGTTATTGGAGCCGCAACTCTTGAAAAGTTGTGTGAAATGTGTAGAGACATAACTTATTTAATGGTGACGCCTAACATGTTATAAAACTCTAGACATGAATAACGACATTTCTTGAATTTCCAACACTTTGTCTGTATTGATCTAGCCAGTCTCTCAGCTCAGAGATGCGGTATCCCTCCGGCCCTCTACCTCCTTGGTAGACAATCTTTCCGTCTTGAAGTATGTAAAGTCTATCGAAATATGCTCCATATGCGGCGTTGGACGAGTTATCCATGCTGTCTGCGACAACAAGGCACCCAGGGACCTCACGGTTCATTATTTGAGCGGCACTGAGTCTGTCCTCGAGACAGCGGTGTTTGGGAATTTGGTAGGGAGCGTCAGAGCTCATCCATCCGTCCGACGGGTGCGCTTCCTCTATGTACACAACGACAGAGTCTGAGATATCAGCGTATTGCTGCACAACACGCTGGAACGCCTTCAAGCGTGTCATGAACGGTGGTCAGGTGCAGCTGCCAAAGTTTAGAATGAGCGGTCTCTTCTCTTTGGCATAGTCAAGAATCCGGTTGCATCTCTGGTCGCGGAGCTGCACAACTTCAGTGTTGGGCGCTACATTTCCAAGGTGCGCCGATTTTAAGAAGTCCAGTTTATGGCCATGCCAAACGGCTTTGATTGACTCCCAGCTGAACATTCGATTAGACTCGGAAATACATACTGGGGGGTCGACAATATTTCCTTCTTGTTCCTTCATTTTGGGGAAGACCCTCTTTCTTACGCAATGAAAATCGAGAAACCACAGCATTATCGCTGCCAAGAAGAAGCGAGGCAGTAAAATAAGACAGACAATTGCATTTTTCATAGCCTTGACTGTATTCATGCCGACTAATAATCGCAGACCGGCTAATATCTTTAGGCTATAGCTTCTAAAACTTAAGACAGACCGCGTTACTCTTGCGCTACGATCCTTTGCTAAAGTTGCGCTCTACTTGTAACTTCCCTTTTTATAGCACAGGCAGTGGATTTGAATGAAAAACACCCCGCCTCCAAACCGTGGCCGACTCCTCACATGGCGGGGATTACCTTCTATTAATTTAGGCTACTGATGATAGGAGAGGCAGAGAGCGAGATGTGTGTGTGTGTGTGTGTGTGTGTGTGTGTGTGTGTGTGTGTGTGTGTGTGTGTGTGTGTGTGTGTGTGTGTGTGTGAGGAAGAAAACGAGATGGCTGTGTGCGACAGAGATTGAATTCTGCCTCCTCCTCATAAGTAGACTAAATGCCTGTCTTTCTCGTCCAATACACCTAACCGTGTATGCACATGCAAGGATTGACCAAAACGTCATCTGTTTTTCCATAACATCACAAGCCAATTTCTTCCGATACCCAGCGTCAGGTGTATGTTGCCTGGTGGAGCTTTCAGCTTTGCACAATATGAAACCACCCCACGACGCTGGTGTTTGACTGTATTGCTTTAACTGAGTCTGTTTATACATTTCATTATCAATCATTGGATAAGAGAGGGGTCAAATGCTCTAGTATACTTCATTCAAATAAACGGCACTTGACAATATTTATTGAACAAGGGAACTTTATTTTAAACGTTCCATAACACAGCCAAAACACCTATTCAGGTTTCAAGATGTCTATTATGTATAATTGGGTAACATTTCGTTTTAAAGTGTTGTAGCGCACAATAACGGAATAAACTATGAAAAAAAAAACGGTGACACAAGTTTGTCTGAAAATCCTAATAGAACAACGATTCACAATTTTGATTTAGTAGCCTACATTGTAATTGCTAAACATTGTGTAACTAACTATTCGTTTAGAGTTCACATCGACCCCTGTTAAAGATTATTAATGAATGGGGAGGAAAAGGCCACGGATTATTTTTTGTTTGTTCACTCATCATCTGAATTAAATTAATTATGACAAAGTGAGTTTAATAACGATACGAATTAGAAAATGATATCCACCACATTGCAGTTAAACCATCAAACTCCTGTAGGTGCGTAATTACGCACAAGGAACTCATCGACACTCTCCCACTAAATTACAATAGGTATACAAATAATATGCATAATCAATCTGCAAATGTTAGTGCAAACAGCTAGGCTATAAACGCAACATGTAAAGTGTTGGTCACATGTTTCATGAGCTGAAATGAAAGATCCCAGACATTTTCCATACACACAAGAAGCGTATTTCTTTAAAATGTTGTGCACAAATTTGTTTACATTCCTATTAGTGAGCATTTCTCCTTTGCCAAGATAATCCACCCACCTGACAGGTGTGGCATATCAAGAAGCTGATTAAGCGGCATGATCATTACACAGGTACACCTTGTGTTGGGGACAATAAAAGGCCACTCCAAAATGTGCAGTTCTGTCACACAGCACAATGCCACATTTGTCTCAAGTTTTGAGGGAGCGTGTAATTGGCATGCTGACTGCAGCAATATCCACCAGACCTGTTACCAGATTTCTCTACCATAAATCACCTCCAACGTCATTTTAGAGAATTTAGCGGTACCTCCAATTGCCTCACAATCGCAGACCACGTGTAACCACACCAGCCCAGGACCTCCACATCACACCAGTTCTTCCATGGCCTGCGTACTCACCAGACATGTCACACATTGAGCATGGTTGTTGTGTTTTGGATCGACGTGTACGACAGCGTGTTCCAGTTCCTGCCAATATCCAGCAATTTAGCACAGCCATTGAAGAGGAGTGGGACAACATTCCACAGGCCACAATCAGCAGCCTGATCAACTATATGCGAAGAAAATGTGTCCTTCCCAGTCATGTGAAATCCATAGATTAGTGCCTAATGAATGTGTTTTAAATTGACCGACGTCCATAAATGAACTGTTAAATCTTGAAATTGTTGAATGTTGCGTTTATATTCTTGTTCAGTGTGGCTAGAGAAGACTAACTTTTTCAATGCTAGTTAAGGATACCATAGGCCTAGTTATCACGTTTCACATTGGATTTATTAACTACCAAAAGGGAAGATGTTTGTTATTGATCTGGTGTCGCTCTGCGCACACAGTCTTGCTTGCTAGTTTAAAGGGCATTCAAAGTTCCTCCATAGAAACCGCTCCTCCTAGGTATAATTTTGTGGACTTAATTCACATAATGCATGTCATAACAAGATGACCAGCAGCTGTAAGCATTCTCCTCAACCCTCTTTCACTCTCTTCCCACCCGCAAAATTTCAGTCACATCTTGCTCCATACTTGTCTGTCCATCACACATGTAAACAACTAGTTTGCTTGCTCTTTCCTCACTGATTGGTGAAGTAATTTAATTAACTAAATGTAAAAAATGGTTGGTTTCACAGGTTAAAAAAAGGAACAGAAATGAACCTTATAAAACGTTACTTTGTTTTGGTTAGAACTGGTTCTGAACTTTATTTTGCTGGTCCGAACAGTGGAACGGTTTTTGGTTTGGTTCAGAACGAAATGATTAGGATGTCACGCCCTGATCTGTTTCACTTGTCCTTGTGATTGTCTCCACCCCCTCCAGGTGCTGCTTCTTTTCCCCAGTATATTTATCCTTGTGTTTCCTGTCTCTCTGTGCCAGTGTATTTATCCCTGTGTTTCCTGTCTCTCTGTGCCAGTGTATTTATCCTTGTGTTTCCTGTCTCTCTGTGCCAGTGTATTTATCCCTGTGTTTCCTGTCTCTCTGTGCCAGTGTATTTATCCCTGTGTTTCCTGTCTCTCTGTGCCAGTGTATTTATCCCTGTGTTTCCAGTCTCTCTGTGCCAGTGTATTTATCCTTGTGTTTCCTGTCTCTCTGTGCCAGTGTATTTATCCCTGTGTTTCCTGTCTCTCTGTGCCAGTGTATTTATCCCTGTGTTTCCTGTCTCTCTGTGCCAGTGTATTTATCTCTGTGTTTCCTGTCTCTCTGTGCCAGTGTATTTATCCTTGTGTTTCCTGTCTCTCTGTGCCAGTTCGTCTTGTATGCTTCCAAGTCAATCAGCAGTTTTCCGTTCTCCTGCTTATTGCATTCTCCTTTTCTAGTCCTCCCGGCTATGACCCTTGCCTGTTTCTGTACTTTGTACCCGCCTGCCTGACATTCTGCCTGCCTTGACCTCGAGTCTGACTAACCACACTGTACCTCCTGGACTCTGATCTGGTTTTGACCTTTTTGCCTGTCCACGACCATTCTCTTGCCTACCCCTTTGGATGAATAAATATTGTAAGACTCCAACCATCTGCCTCCTGTGTCTGCATTTGGGTCTCGCCTTGTGCTTTGATATCAGGAAATAATTTAGGTCCCAACCCCTGCTGAGAAGGTTGCTGCGTTTTGGGTTAGTTCCAGCCATTAGCGATTTTAGAATGTAAATCTTGGTTGGGCAAAAAAAAAAAAAAAAGAAAGTGTGATGCATGCCAGCAAAACCTCTACAAAACAAAACATTAAACCGTACATTAATTCCACTGTAATGGTGACAAACGGTGCCCACAAACTGTTAGGGCCTACATAAAGCTGTCCCAACAGCAGTCCAAACATCTTACCACTGCTACACCTGGCTATCAGCGGAGCCTTATCTCGCAGTAAAACAGTTCATTCAGCCTCATTTACTGCCTTTAAAAAAACCTAGCTGAAATGGCTGACTTGCTTAAACAAATGTGGTTTCTAATGACAATTGAGATGTACAAACTATGGCATAAGGGGACGACAAGCAGATAAGAGGCAATCCGTAATTTTGATTGAGACATTAATGAGCGAGCTCGGACGAACATACAGTAGTCAATAACTATTTGTTTAGCACTTTTGAAATGTACAGCGACAGAATTCAGAACATGGGCCGTTCTTACAGTGTTCTCCCTGTACACCAAGTCAGAACTGTAGGATAAATAAAAAGGGCATATAAGCAGATAATGAAAGCTCTTACAATATTTGATGATTACACTTCTCTAAAACAGGATATAGGCTACATGTACACCACCAAGTCAGAACAGTAGGCGAAATTAAGAAGGCTAAATAGACCAAATTATTAGGGTGAGGCACATGGGCTACTAACATCTTACTACACAACATACACCTAGTATTACTTTCTTAGCTACAGTATACATATCTCTCTGGCATATAAAAAAATGTATGCAGCAGCATTCAATACATTTTGACTTACATTATTGTGCAGTGCTCTCTTGAACAGGAAGGTGGCACGGCGTTCCTTTGAGGACAAATTTGTTATCGAAGTCTGGCATTCTCTGGATTTATTGTGCTTTCAAAACAGCTGGGAACTCAGAAAAAACAAGGTTGAATCATGATGACGTCATTGATCTTCAGGTCTTAGCTCTAGAAAGAGGCCGGATTTACAAATCCGAGTTGGATGACTGTTCAAAACATATTTTCCCAGTCGGAGCTTGTTTACTCCCGACTTCCCAGTTGTCTTGAACTCACTGAAGTCAAGTTCTCTCAGTTCTGAGTTAACAGTTGTTTTGAGCACGGCATATTATGCTTCATTGACAGCATGGCCAATGTTGAATGTTTATAATTTTAAACTTGGAAAAGAGCCCTTTAATCCCAGATTTGGGACAACACAGCCACCCCACTGAATAGCAGGCTAGTGATTGCTTTGCAATGCTTGCAGCACTGTCACTGATTCCTTCCAAACCAGTCATTGTTGAATTTGCGATTTCCAATTTGTTGTGTTATGTTTATGTCCAATGGCTGATGAGTACCGATACGTTTTTTCTATAATTTCTCTTCAAATGACAAGAATTAAAAAGGATTTTCCAGTAGATTGTCAACTTGATTCACAATGATGATTGCTAGCTAAGATTTTGAAAGTATGATGTTGACATGATCAGTCCAATCAGAGCTACTGTACATATAACGTGATTTGACACCATTTTATCTGTGGCCAATGACCTTGAGGTTTCTTGGATGGGCACTTCTAATGTAACTCTATAGCAGCATCCAAGGAGGCAGAATTTTTTTTGCTCTTCCACAAGCTTCCCACAATAAGTTGGGTGAATTTTGGCCCATTCCTCGTGACAGAGCTGGTGTAACTGAGTCAGGTTTGTAGGCCTCCTTGCTCGCACATGCTTTTTCAGTTCTGCCCACACAATTTCTATAGGATTGAGGTCAGGGCTTTGTGATGGCCACTCCAATACCTTGACTTTGTTGTCCTTAAGCCATTTTGCCACAACTTTGGAAGTATGCTTTGGGTCATTATCCATTTGGAAGACCCATTTGCGACCAAGCTTCAACTTCCTGACTGATGTCTTGAGATATTGCTTCAATATATCCACATCATTTTCCTGCCTCATGATGCCATCTATTTTGTGACGTGCACCAGTCCCTCCTGCAGCAAAGCACCCGCACAACATGATGCTGCCACCCCCGTGCTTCACGGTTGGGATGGTGTTCTTCGGCTTGCAAGCATTGTCCTTTTTCCGCCAAACATAACGATGGTCATTATGGCCAAACAGTTCTTTTTTTGTTTCATCAGACCAGAGGACATTTTCCCAAAAAGCACAAGCTTTGTTCCCATGTGCAGTTGCAAACCGTAGTCTGGCATTTTTATGGCGGTTTTGGAGTGGTATGAAGGCTACATGGTCCCATGGTGTTTATACTTGTATATTTTTTGTACAGATGAACATGGTATCTTCAGGCATTTGGAAATTGCTCCCAAGGATGAACTAGACTTGTGGAGGTCTACAATGGGAGGTCTTGACTGATTTATTTTGATTTTCCCATGATATCAAGCAAAGAGGCACTGAGTTTGAAGTTAGGCCTTGAAATACATCCACAGGTACACCTCCAATTGACACAAATGTCAATTAGCCTATCATAAGCTTCTAAAGCCAGGACATCATTTTCTGGAATTTTCCAAGCTGTTTATAGGCATAGTCAACTTAGTGTATGTAAACTTCTGACCCACTGGAATGAATCTGAATTAATTTGTCTGTAAACAATTGTTGGACAAATGACTTGTGTCATGCACAAAGTAGACGTCCTTGCAACTTGCAACCAACTTGCAATAACTACAGTTTGTCAACAAGAAATGTGTGGAGTGGTTGAAAAACGAGTTAATGACTCCAACCTAAGTGTACGGAAACTTCCGACTTCAACTGTGTATATTTTTTTTCATTGTTTGCAAACTGGTGTGACACGTAATAATGCCAAAATAACATTCAAAACAGACAAGCTCCCCCAATATATATATTTTTTATTTACATTTCTTGCCAAAACATGTGAGGCTCGAAATGACGGGTCTCCACAACATTCTTTCAATACAATGGATCTTGAATTCTCACGTATTAAAATATCACACAAATCCCCCAAAAAATATGTAAACCTATAGGGCTAAGATTTGCAGGAAAGTGAGAGGTATTTATTCACTCTTAGCGCATATAGTTAGGAGTCGACCCAATAAGGCCCTATGTTGTCCTTTTTCCTTTAGCACATTGAGCAAACTGTCAAAATTAGGCTATCAGTTAATATATCTCATAACCCACTGGTTGAATCAATGTTGTTTCCACATAATTACCTTCAACCAATGTGGAATAGACTTTGAATTGACGTCTGTGCCCAGTGGGAACTCCCAGGTGCCGGCTATCAGTAATTGTGTGTAGGCTGTTTTTGAAGTAAACAAAAATGAATGAAATGAAATTACACTTCTAATAATTGACATAATTGCATCATCTCCATCCCGTGGTAGACCTATTCAGTGGAGTAGGTTAGTGTGTAACGGTGCGGCGATCCACACACAGCAGGCTCTGTCTTTGATAGCAGTTATACAAACTGTGACTACATGTGTCACATGAAACTTAACTTCGTTCTTCTCTCAAGCTATTTGAACAGAAAATGGCCCTTCGCAGCAAAATGTTGTTCTGACCTTTCAGAGTTCAATATCTGATCTATCGTATCTTGATCATTGGAAAGGAGCTACACGCAGTGTTTATGGACCATTTATCTTTTAGATAACTGTGACCTGTGCAATGATCATTATCATTCCATATTGATAACGTATTGATAACTGACCTTTGATGTCAGTTATTTTCAGCCTTCTCCCTTCGTAAACAACCACACGCTCTCGAGGGCAGCGAACCACTCAAGGAAAGCCTTTCAAAGTGTGTGGTGACTCTTCAACCCAAATCACATGACAGAGTTTTGCGAGCATGTGACTCGTTGCCATGAACCCTTAACATTTGAGAAATTGTCACCTATCTTTGTGTCTTGTTTAGTACTTTAAAGTAATGTTTTTAAAAAAAATATTTTTATTTAATTGAACTTTTATCTAACTAGGCAAGTCAGTTAAAGAAAAAAATTCTTATTTACAATGACAGCCTACCAAAAGGCCTCCTGCAGGGACAGGGATTAAACATATAGGACAAAACACACAAGAGACAACATAGCATGGCAGAAATACATGCCAACACAGCATGGTAGCAACACAACATGACAACATGATAGCAACACATGACAACATGATCGCAACACATGGCAGCAACACATGGCAGCAGAGCTTCTCATTTTTATCCTCCAGTCAACAGTTATAAATTACGCTTCCTTCCCCCTCTATCCAAGATGGGTATTTGATAGTCAGCCAATATCTAAATCAGATGACATAAAATGTTGCTCCACATTTGGCTGAATGCAGTGAAACAAAACAGAAATACAGTTCTCTGTATTGATGTTATTGACCTAGTCCATGTAGTCCTTTCCACCCAGTCTAAGCAGTTTACATTATCTCATCCTCTTGCAATGTGGAACACCCACCTGGAAATGTATATCTACTGGAATAGCACACCCCCTGCAGAAACCCTTTCAGCCTCATGGCAAAATGTGTAAAATAGCAGGATATTAGCTCAGAGATTCTTTTAAAAAAACCAGGAGAATCCTTGTCCTGCAGGGAAACTTTATTTCTATAGTAATAAAATATATTTTAAAAGGATTTTGTTGCATTATTTGAACAAAAATGTTACATTTAGGGGAATTTTACAAGGGAAAATATATTTTCTGAAATTTCTAAATACTTTCAATATTATTCATTTGCATGTCAGCTCTTTGCCTGGAAATGCCCTTGTCAGGAGCAAAGAATCACAACTTCAAACTCTCCAAAAATGTGTATAAAACGCTAAAAACTGTCAATAATGGATATTAACTGAAAAATATTCTATCCCCCTGATTTTAAATAATATTTCTCTCAAAACTTTGATTCCTTGTCTCGTTGGCATGAAGGATCGGGGGACAGACGCAGGAATGCGTTATAGTTTTTTTTATTAAGCCCAAATTACAGTGTGACGTGTAAGATGAAGACCAAACAAACACGTAACAAAACACAGGATAGAAACCCAAAACAAAAGAGCGAGGAGTACCTCAAATAAATAACGATTAACACACGGGACGAGACCCGTAATCATCTGCACAACCCACAATGGCAAGGTAAAGCCAAAACACACAGCACAGGTACTCACACGCTGTCACAATCATCTGAATGAATGGACCAAGGCGCAGCGTACTTAGATTTCCACATGTTTAATATGAAACTCACCAAAAACAATCCCGAAGCCAACAAAAACGTGATGTTGTGTGCTGCTCACACACATGTTGTGTGCTGCTCACAAACAAAATCCCACAAACAACAGGTGGGAAAAGGCTGCCTAAATAAGATCCCCAATCAGAGACAACGATAGACAGCTGCCTCTGATTGGGAACCAAACCAGGCCAACAAAGAAATAGAAAACATAGATTGCCAACCCTAGTCACACTCTGACCTAACCAAATAGAGAATTAAAAGGATCTCTAAGGTCAGGGCGTGACACACGCACAAACGGACATAGTAACAATAATCGACAAGACCATGGTGAACAAAGTGCACAAAAATAATCAGTGGGAATAGGGGCCAAGTGTGTGTAATGAAAGTTCTGGAGCGATCCCTGACATTCCTAAAATATGTATAATAAAATGGTGGTCTGATAGTCCAGGATTATGAGGAAAAACGTTAAGATCCACAATATTTATTCCATGGGACAAAACTAGGTCCAGTTTATGATTGTGGCAGTGAGTAGGTCTGGTCACATTTTGGACAAAACCCACTGAGTCGATGATAGCTCCGAAAGCCTTTTGGAGTGGGTCTGTGGAATTTTCCATGTGAATATTAAAGTCACCAAAAATGTGAATATTACCTGCCATGACTACAAGATTCGATAGGACTTCAGGGAACTCAGTGAAGAATGCTGTATACGGGCCAGGAGCACTGTAAACAGTAGCTATAAAAAGTGATTGAATTAGGCTGCATATATTTCATGACTAGAAGCTCAAAAGACAAAAACACAGAAATTGACATTTGCTATCGTAAATGTTAGCAACAACTCCTTCTTTGCAGGATGTGTGGGGGATATGGTCACTAGTGTAACCAGGAGGAGAGGCCTTATTTAACACAGTAAATTCCTCAGGCTTAAGCCATGTTTCAGTCAGGCCAATCACATTAAGATTATGATCAGTGATTAGTTCATTGCTTGTAACTGCCTTGGAAGTGAGGCATCTAACATTATGTAGCCCTATTTTGAGATGTGAGATATCACAATCTCTTTCAATAATGGCAGGAATGGAGGAGGTCTTTAATCCAGTGAGAATGTTAAAGCGAGCACCGCCATGTTTAGTTATGACCAACCTAGATCGAGGCACAGACACGGTCTCAATGGGGATAGCTGAGCTGACTACACTGACTATGCTAGTGGCAGACTTCACTAAGTCTGACAGCCTGCTGCCTGGCCTGCACCCTATCTCATTGTGGAGCTAGAGGAGTTAGAGCCCTGTCTATGTTCATAGATAAGATGAGAGCACCCCTCCAGCTAGGATGGAGTCTGTCACTCCTCAGCAGGGCAGGCTTGGTCCTGTTTGTGGATGAGTCCCAGAAAGAGGGCCAATTATCTACAAATTCTATATTTTGGGAGGGGCAGAAAACAGTTTGCAACCAGCGATTGAGTTGTGAGAGACTGCTGGAGAGCTCATCATTCCCCCTAACTGGGAGGGGGACAGAGACAACTACTCGATGTGACACGTCTTTCTAGCTAATTTACACGCTGAAGCTATGTTGTGCTTGGTGACCTCTGACTGTTTCATCCGAGCATCATTGGTGCTGACGTGGATAACAATATCCCTATACTCTCTACACTCGCCAGTTTTAGCCTTAGCCAGCACTTTCTTCAGACTAGCCTTTATGTCGGTACCCCCTGGCAAACAGTGTATGATTGCTGGATGATTATTTTTAAGTCTAATACTGGGCACAATGGAGTTGCCAATGACTAGGGTTTTCAATTTGTCAGAGCCAATGGTGGGAGGCTTCGGCGGCTCAGACCCGGTAACGGGTGGAGGAGAGACCAGAGAAGGCTCAGCCTCTGACTCTGACTAGTTGCGTAATGGGGAGAAGTGGTTTCTGTCGGCTGAATGAGCGACACCGGTTGAGCATTTCCTTCCATGCCTTGAGAATATTGTCTGGCTGCGGGGACTGTACACAGATGCTGTTTCATCCTTTCCTACACTTAAATTACCCTTGCCTACTGATTGCATCTGAAGCTGGGCTTGCAGCATGGCTATCCTCAGCATAAGGTGATAGTTTTCCTGCATATTATGAGTACAGCGACTGCAATTAGATGGCATAGTGTTAATGTTACTACTTAGCTTAGGATAGTGGAGGTCCTGTTGAACCATGTTCAGATAAAGCGTCCCGGGTGAAAAATTTGAATGAATGAAGTTGAGCAAGGAAAAAAACTTAAATGTGTGAAATGAAGATTTTGATTAAACAGTTATTAAAAATGTTAAAGTAAAAACTGTACATTTGGCAGGTAGCCAAGTAGAAACAAAGTAGCAACAAACAGCACAGCAGCACTGAGACTATTTGCTTAGAATGATTTGTAGCTACAGTGGCTTGCATAAGTATTCACCCCCCTTAGCATTTTTTCTATTTTGTTGCCTTACAACCTGGAATTAAAATAGATTTTTTGGGGGGTTTGTATCATTTGATTTACACAACATGCCTATCACTTTGAAGATGCAAAATCTTTTTTTCTAGTGAAACAAACAAGAAATAAGACAAAAAAATAGAAAACTGAGTGTGCCTAACTATTCACCCCCCCAAAGTCAATACATTGGACCTTTTGCAGCAATTACAGCTGCAAGTCTCTTGGGGTATCTCTTTAAGCTTGGCACGTCTAGACACTGAGATTTTTGCCCATTCTTCAAGGCAAAGCTGCTCCAGAAAAGGCAAAGCTGAACACCAAACGTGTTTGCTTATTCTTTTCTTTAAGCAATGGCTTTTTTTTCTGTCCACTCTTCTGTAAAGCCCAGCTCTGTGGAGTGTATGGCTTAAAGTGCTCCTATGACAGATACTCCAATCTCCGTTGTGGAGCTTTGTAGCTCCTTCAGGGTAATCTTTGGTCTCATTGTTGCCTCTCTGATGAATGCCGTCCTTGCCTGGTTCGTGAGTTTTGGTGGGCGACCCTCTCTTGGCAGGTTTGTTGTGGTGCCATATTCTTTCAATTTCTTAATAATGGATTTAATGGTTCTCCGTGGGATGTTCAAAGTTTCGTATATTTTTTGATCTGTACTTCTCCACAACTTTGTCCATGACCTGTTTGGAGGGCTCCTTGGTCTTCATGGTGCCGCTTGCTTGGTGGTGCCCATTGCTTGGTGGTGTTGCAGACTCTGGGGCCTTTCAGAACAGGTATACTGAGATCAAGTGACATATCATGTGACACTTAGATTGCACACAGGTGGACTTAATATAACTAATTATGTGACTTCTGAAGGCAATTGGTTGCGCCCGATCTTATTTAGGGGCTTCACAGCAAAGGGGGTGAATACATATGCACACACCACTTTTTAAATTTTTAATTTTTTTTTGAAATAAGTTATGTTTTTTATTTCACTTCAAATTTGGACCATTTTGTGTATGTCCATTACATGAAATTCAAATAAAAATCAATTTAAATGACAGGCTGTAATGCAACAAAATAGGAAAAATGCCAAGGGGATCAATACTTTTGCAAGGCACTGTATCATCTATCTGTACATGACAGCATTACCCTCTGTAGCGCCTTGCGGTCAGAGGCCTAGCAGTTGTCATACCAGGCAGTGATGCAACCAGGATGCTCTCGATGGTGCAGCTGTATAACTTTTTGAGGATCTGAGGACCCATTCCAAGTCTTTTCAGTCTCCTGAGGGGGAGAAGGTCTTCCTATGACACCGCCTAGTAGGTCCTGGATGTCAGGAAGCTTGGCCCCAGTGATGTACTCGGCCGTACGCACTACCCTCTGTAGCGCCTTATGGTCAGATGCCGAGCAGTTGCCATACCAGGATGCTCTCGATTATGCAGCTGTATAATTTTTTGAGGATCTGGGGACCCATGCCAAATCTTTTCAGTCTCCTGAGGGGGAAAATATGTCGTTGTGTCCTCTTCACAACTGTCTTGGTGTGTTTGGACCATGATAGTTTGTTGGTGATGTGGACACCAAGGAACTTGAAACTCTCGAACCGCTCCACTTCAGTCATGGTCCAAACACACCAGGACAGTTGTGAAGAGGGCACGACAATGCCTATTCCCCCTTATGTTTTTTACACTGCTGCTACTCGCTGTTTATTAACTATGGATAGTCACTTTACAAATTACTTCGACTTACCTGTACCCCTGCACATTGACTCGGTACCGGTAGCCCCTGTATCTAGCCTCATTATTGTTATATACATTTATTTCTTGAACTGCATTGTTGGTTAAGGGCTTGTAAGTAAGCATTTCCCGTTAAGGTCTACACCCATTGTATTTGGCCCATGTGACAAATCAAATTTGATTTGATTTGATATAGCCTTTGATTTGCTGCCGTCGGGTGTTCGCCAAATAAAAATGAAATTCACATTTTCAAACAGTACATTTGTATTTTCTAACGGGAATATACATTTGGGTGAGTTTTTTTCTCTCGCCTGAGTAGCTTCGTTTCACTGCCAAAAATAAAATTAAACCATCTAGTGAAATTATTTAATTTACCTTTATTTAACTGGGCAAGTCAGTTAAGAACAAATTCTTATTTTCAATGACAGCCTAGGAACAGTGGGTTAAATGCCTTGTTCAGGGGCAGAACGACAGATTTTTACCTTGTCAGCTTGGGGATTTGATCTTTCAACCTTTCGGTTACTAGTCCAACGCTCTAACCACTTGCCGAAATAACAGCACAATGTCAAATACAGGTAGCCTAGTCAAATAATTAGCATCCAATCACATTAACCATTACTCTCTCGCAGGAAACCTTCACATGACAATTGAATCAAGATTACTTTTGAGTAGTAAGACATGTATGAAAGCAACAGATACCATTAATAAGAAGGGGCTAGAAGCATCTTATATGGTGAGCTACAGAGTGGCTAGTACAGGCAAGCCCCATACTATTGTGGAGGACTTCATTCTTCCTGCTGCCGCGGATATGGCTGGGACAATGCTGGGGGAAAAGGCCCAAAAAAACAATACAGACAATGTCTTCATCAAACAACACTGTTTCCCGACACATCAGTGACATGGCAGGAGATGTTTTGAAACAATTACTGCTTTGCGTACACGCCAGTGATTTATATGCATTGCAGCTGGATGAGTCAACAGACGTGGCGGACCTAGCACAGCTCCCGGTGAGTGTCCGTTACGTTTATGGGGGGTCAATTAAGGAAGACATCCTCTTCTGCAAACCACTGGAAATCAGGACAACATGAGAGGATATTTTTTAAAGTACTGGTCATCTTTGTGACATCAAAATGGACTTTGGTATCTGTACTGATGGCGTAAAAAGCCATTACAGGGAGACATAGTGGAGTGGTAACGCGTGTGCAAGCAGTTGCTCCCGACGCCACTTGGGTACACTGCAGCATCCACCTAGAGGCTCTTGCAGCCAAGGGAATACCTGACAGCATGAAATACGTTTTGGACACTACAGTGAACATTTTTAACTTTGTTAAAGCAAGGCCCCTGAACTCTTGAGTATTTTATGTATTGTACAATGATATGGGCAGCGACCATGTAACTCTTTTACAACATACACAAGTGTGCTGATTATCAAGGGGCAAAGTATTGACGCATTTTTTTTTAAATTGAGAGATGAGCTTAAAGTTTTCTTTACTGACCATAATTTTCACTTGTCTGACCGCTTGCGTGATGACGAGTTTCTCACACGACTGGCCTATCTGGGTGATGTTTTGTCTCACCTGAATGATCTGAATCTAGGATTACAGAGACTCTCCGCAACTATATTTAATGTGCGGGACAAAATTGAGGCGATGATTAAGAAGTTGGAGCTCTTTTCTGTCTGCATTAACAAGGACAACACACAGGTCTTTCCACCATTGTATGATTTTTTTGTGTGCAAATTAACTCAAGCTTACGGACAATGTCAAATGTGATATAGCGAAGCACCTGAGTGAGCTGGGTGAGCAATTACGCAGGTACTTTCCTGAAATGGACAACACAAACAACTGGATTCGTTATCCCTTTCATGCCCTGCCTCCAGTCCACTTACCGATATCTGAACAAGACAGCCTCATCGAAATTGCAACAAGCGGTTCTGTGAATATTGAATTTAATCAGAAGCCACTGCCACATTTCTGGATAGGGCTGCGCTCAGAGTTTCTTGCCTTGGCAAATCGCGCTGTTTAAGACACTGATGCACTTTGCAACCACGTTCCTATGTGAGAGTGGATTCTCGGCCCTCACTAGCATGAATACAGGCACAGACTGTGTGTGGAAAATGATTTAAAACTGAGACTCTCTCCAATACAACCCAACATTGCAGAGTTATGTTTATCCTTTCAAGCACACACATAAGGTTTTATATGTAAGACGGCTAAATAAAGAGCAAAATGATTGATTATTATAATATTATTATTTTTGCCCTGGTCCTACAAGAGCTCTTTGTCACTTCCCACGAGCCGGGTTGTAACAAAAAGTCACTCTCATTCTTATGTTTAGTAAATGTATCATATAGTGTGTGTGTGGCGGGCTTACAATGATGGCAAAAAGCAACATTTGAGAGTGCGCTGACCATGGCGCTACAGGGGATACGCAGCTGGAGGTTGAATGGTTGAAGGGATAATGGGACTATAAAAAGTTTGGGAACCACTGCTCTAGAGGTATGTCATGTATGGTATGACAACCAATGACAACAGGTAACCAGGCTAGCAAAAAAATAAATGTATTTTTTAATTGCTTAGTGAATCTTTTCACCATCCAAGTGTGTGGGAATTCCCCATTTGAACCCCTGACATTTTAAAAAGTTTTATTTAACCAGGTAGGTCAGTTAAGAACAAATTATTTTTTACAATGACGGCCTACACCGGCTAAACTCAGACGACCCTGGCAAAATTGTGCGCTGCACTATGGGACTCCCAATCAACGGCCGGTTGTGATACAACCCGGATTAGAATCAGGGTGTCTATAGTGATGCCTCAAGCACTGAAATTCAGTGCCTTAGACTGCTGCGCCACTCGGAAGGGATATGATTGATGGAAAAGGAGAAGTAGTTTTCCCTCGTTGTGAGTTTTGACCAAGATCCTACGATACTTAGCAGTGTGATACACTACATGTCCAAAAGTATGTGGACACCTGCTCGTTGAACATCTCATTCCAAAATCATGTGCTTTAATATGGAGTTGGTCCCCTCTTTCCTGCTATAACAGCCTCCACTCTTCTGGGAAGGAATTCCACTAGATGTCGGAACATTGCTGTGGGGTCTTGTTTCCATTCAGCCACAAGAGCATTAGTGAGGTCAGGCATTGATGTTGGGCGATTAGGCCTGGCTCGCAGTCAGCGTTCCAATTCATCCCAAAGGTGTTCGAATGGGTTGAGGTCAGGGCTCTGTGCAGGCCAGTCAAGTTCTTCCACACCGATCTCGACAAACCATTTCTGTATGGACCTCGCTTGTGCACGGGGGCATTTGTCATTCTGAAACAGGAAAGATTTCCCTTTACTGGAACTAAGGCCCGAATCATAAAAAACAGCCTCAGACCATTATTCCTCCTACACTAAACTTTACAGTTGGCACTATGCATTGGTGCAGATAGCGTTTCCCTGGCATCCGCAAACCCAGATTTGTTTGTCGGACTGCCAGATGGTAAAGCGTGATTTATCACTCCAGAGAACGTGTTTCCACTGCTCCAGAGCTTTACACCACTCCAGCCGACGCTTGGCATTGCACATGGTGATCTTAGGCTCTGTGCGACTACTCGGCCATGGAAACCCAGTTCATGACGCTCTTGACGAACAGTTATTGTGCTGACGTTGCTTCCGGAGGCAGTTTGGAACTGTGGAGTGAGTGTTTCAACCCAGGACAGACGATTTTTACTCGCTACGTGCTTCAGCACTCAGCGGCCCCTTTCTGTGAACTTGTGTGGCCTACCAATTCACGGCTGAGCCGTTGTTGCTCCTAGACGTTCTCCTTCACAATAACAGCACTTACAGTTGACTGACTTGTTGGAAAGGTGGCATCCTATGACGGTGCCATGTTGAAAGTCACTGAGCACTTTCAGTAAGGCCATTCTACTTCCAATGTTTGGAGATTGCATGGATGTGTGCTGGATTTTATACACCTATCAGCAACGGATGTGGCTCAAATAGCCGAATCCACAAATTTTAAAGGGTGTCCACATGCTTTTGTATATATAGTGTATGTTGGCCTGATAACTTCTGCTCATGAACAATGTTTGTGCTTCAACAGAGCCAGGCCCAGTTAATGGGACCTGTTGACTGATGGCCAGTTTGAGTCCCTGCTGAGATCACCAGATTCTCAGACTTTTTACTCAGTATCTGCTCTCTGAATGCAGTAGGACGTCCTGGCCTTGCTTCGTACTGCAACAAGCCATTGTTTATAGATGGCTCGTTGTTGTGGAAGCTTCTGTAACCTGGCCTCCTAGATCAATCAAACATAAACTTTGGTTGATCAAGCATTTAAAACACGTTTTTATCCAGGGTCTCACATTTTACGCCTGTAGAAGTGGAAGATTACGTGGTAGCTTACTCTCGCGTGACTGCAATGGCAGCCCACCTGCGGAAAATGGGATACCCCTGGATAATAATGTGTTTTCAAAGCTTATTTGATAGCGAAGGACTCGTTTAACTCGACGAATCATAAATATTGTTCCAAGAGATACTGAATTTGCCTCTGACTGTCAACTTAATTTTGCTGAAACAGAATAGTTTAGGATTGGTTGATCAAGGACGGCAGGCTATAGAAGGTTCCACAATTAGCCATCTGTCAATAATGGACGTAAAGTTTCAATATACTATGTCAATCTGTGGTCTTGGCTATCATTCTGAGGACTTGTAACCAGTACTGAAGCACAGTCTGAGAGCAAGATCACACACCGATACAGAAACAGAAAGAAAAGCAACACTGCAGTGTTCGGTTTCATTTCTGCAGTGATATATTTCCTATGGCGATGGATAGAGTTGCAATTCTGCTTCATACTGCCTCTGACTATTGCTTATAATCTACCTAGCTGTTCCAGATGACTATTATTTACAGTCTACCTACGACCTAGTCGTTCTCTTACTATTATTTATCTGCATCTTTTGCAGAGATTGACTCGTATGTGATTCGTGCCCCCCATTCCTCAACAAATGCATTCTAGGCCTGCGAAACACATGCAGGTAGTTACTGAATAAAATTTTAACCAGCGGTTACTGTAAACAAAAGGGCACTATCTGACCTCGGACATAACAGCTGTAAACCAGGCATGAAGACCCCTGTGGATACAAGTTGTAGTCCATGTGTCATAGATACTGTAACTTTCAAATTATTATCACTCTTTAAGGAAATGTCTCTGAAGTTTGATTTAGTAATCCAGACATGCATTGAACTTTCCTCCATTCCATATATCTGATTTAGCCTATTTTAATTGACATGGACAAGTCTTCTGTTCCAGACATTTCAATTCTATTCCGATGCCATGGATAAAGCCCAGTGTTACAATTTATGTCGACATAAGATAACCATGAGCCGTGCCAATGATGGAGTCAAGTCAGCGGGCAAACTACAACACGGTCTCTGTTGAATCACCCTGCCTGGACTGGACCAGACTAGACCAGCACTAACTTAAGCCAATGCAACAAGAGCTGTGCCCATGACACCGCCTTCTCTCTATGCAAGAAATTCTCACTGTTGCCTTGAGCATGTACCAAAATGCATCTGTTTTTGTGTTCCCTCTGTCCACACCAATAATGTCCTTTCAGTGTGAAAATTAGGATCTTGCCTGCAGATTGGAATTTTCCTTATTCTACCTTGTTTTAAGGGCATCTCTGGGGGGGGGGGGGGGTGACGTTCCCATTAGGTCCCTTGAGGGTTTCGGACGACATTATCCCACTAGTGTTCTCTTGGGACCATGACGTTCCCTTGGGATCATCATGCAACGTCCTAAGGACTAGTAAAATTAATGTCCTAAATGGTCCTCAGTGACGTTCTGGGAACTTACAGGGAACCTAGACAAAGGTCCCCATGAGAACGTTCCCTTGAGACCATCACGTGACATTCTTAGAACATTCTCAGAACGTCAGAGGGATAATATCACGCCAAAACCCTTAAGGGACCTAATGGGAACATCGTCGACTGTCCTCAGGACGTCCCCTGTTTGCTGGGTTTCCACCACACAGGACTCCTCATTACCTCGCCGTCATAATGCCCTCCCTCCTTCCCCACCCTCCCCATACCTGCTTTGTGTATCACCTAAATCTTTCCCCACTTTCCCACAGAGGCTGAATAAAAGTGTATTGAAAGAAAAAAAAAACCTTACCTCTTTTGCCATAGGAAGGTTTTTTTGTTGTAGAAAAAAAGTTGGCTTTTTTTTTTTCTTACCTTCTATAAACTGTGCAGGATTCTTGGCAGCCTCACGTGGTTCATCTGAGGACAATGCCGAACTGGAAAAACAGCCAGTGCCTCCCGCATACTGAGACAGAAGTGATTCAGAAACCACAACTGACAGAATATCATAAGGAAAGTCACTATAACCATCAATGCTGGCTTCCTTTCCCCGTGTAGATTCATTCCCCTGATAACTCCCTCATACTGTATTAAATAAAAAATGGTGTCTCTTCCCCACTCTGAATCAAAGAGGAGCAGTGTTCCTCTTCAACTTGAATGAACTACCCAGTGGGCTCCACGTAGCTCGGGCAACCGGCAGCCAGTCAAGTCACTGAGGATTAACAAGTTATTTTAATCTTTCTCATCTCGTTAAATAAGACATTCTCATCTCATTGGTCAAAAGACACAGGATGGTGTGCTGTTTCTTCATGTTTATGGTTGAGAGTACATCTTCTCTCATTATCTTCACAAACACATACATCAGAGATGGAAGTAAACAGTTTTAATTGGCAACACATTGTTTTAATGCTATTGTACTGTAGGAAAATTGGACATTTCACTACATCCTGGCACTACTCTACTAACAGTTACAGACAGGTATATAAACTGTAATCAACAATGTGGGTGGTACCAGTACAGTTTGTTGTTAAATAACTAGGACAAAAAAGGACTGATATCTCTTACCAGGATATAACAGGGATGAGTTAACAATCTTTTCTCTCTTTAACTTTATGGTTTGCTCATTGTCCTAAAACTATTCAAAATTGTTACCTGAATGCTCAAAATCGTTAGAACGTCTTATAAACAACTGTAGCAGTTGATGTCATGACGACATCCCAGACTATATCTGAAGCGACCGTGTTTTCGCCGAAACAAAATGTAAGAAAACAAACGACTGTGATGTACCTGAATGCGGCCTGAAGGACACAACCACTGTACCTACAGTACAACTCACAGTGGTACGGTAGTAGTGTATGTCCATTTGATTTAAGTTTTAAATGATATACCAGACTCAAAGTAGTCTAGGAGCATCAATGGACAGATTATCCCAGCATGGTTTTTGATGGTAGATATAAAATGAACGAATTAACGTTTTGTCATGTACGTTTAATTCATGAGCAGTGTCCAGGGCCCAGCAACTTCCCAAATCCAGCTACAATTATTTAATTGAGTTGCAGTCTGTTGTCTGAATAATTTACTAAAGAGCATTTTAGGTCAAGAGGATGCTTATAAAAAACACAACCTATTCAAGGTGTTATGCCATTTTGGTGCAGAATAGAGTATCACTGTGCCATTAAATGAACTAGGTTATATTGTTTCAATTCAATAGGAGAATTTGATCATCCGAAAGGAAGTCTTGTGAAACCAAAGAAACCTAAAGAAAGGTTAAAATATGTCCTTTTTGTATGATCTACTCAAGGTAAGCCACAATGCAAAATTAGTACCTCTCCAACAATGAGGAAACTTTCAGCTCTGCGCTCACTTGCCCAAGGTGACTTGCAGGCAACAATAGCTGACACAATAAATCTCATTCAAGGTTGAAGAAAAGAGGGACAGGCTTTCTTGTAATCAGATGAGTAATAAATCACAAAGACAAACTATACTTCTAAAAATAGATATTTGTGTAACTTTTTTATATGGGTAAATCTGATGAATGAACAAATCCACATTATGGTAGGAAAAAAATCAACATTTTTTTTGCCCGAGTACATTACAGTACTGAGTACAAAGTCATTGCAATGAGTCATATCTTTACTCCAAGACATTATGTAAATCAATACAATTGTAGATTGCATTCTGTCATTGAAGAATCCTTAGTGGCAATCTATAGTTCAAACAATAATGAAGAGAAAAATGTAAGCAATTTCAAATTCATAGACAGAGCTATGAATGCAAGAACTGGCCATTCATGATATCAACATTATAGTTTTAACCGTGTTATGAGTCTATAGAGTGTTTGCTTGCAATTACATTATTTACAAACATTGGAACAAAACAAGCTTGTACAATTATTTTCAGAAAATATTCAGACCCCTTGACTTTTTCCACATTTTGTTATGTTACAGCCTTAAAAATAAAAAGGAGAAATACCTTATTCACGTAAGCTTTGAGACTCGAAAAAGAGCTCAGCAGCATCCTGTTTCCATTGATTGTCCTTGAGATGTTTTGTATATTGCCGACAGGTTTAGCACTCATCACTGCATTCTCTACCAGAACATTGGTTGGCCTGCTTTGATGTGTCATGTTGGTTGATACATTGCTATGTTTTCATTTATAAAGCCCTTTTACAAAAAGTCCCACTGTACTTAACATCTTTACTAAAATTTAGACATACCAGTTACCAGTTACACCACCTGAGATTGTGTGTGTGTGTGTGTGTGTGTGTGCGCGCACAAGTAAAATATATATATTTTTTATCTTACACTGCTTGTAGACTAGTTGAACGCCATGTCATCCTCCTCACTTTCATGTTGGCAAAACAGCCTATGGATCTGTCATACAGTACACTTTTTAAGTTTTTGCTGTCATAGGCTACCTAGCTAAAATGCTTGGTAGCCTAACTTCCTCGCAAGGGCAACAAGAAACCAACTAAGCTAGCTAGCTAGTTAATGTGAGCCTACATCTAGGCTACATATTGAACTTCAGTCGTCTCAGGCCGGTGGCCCAATATAGGGTTAGATCAGAATCGCTTTCGAACCAGGGTCTGTAGTGACGCCGCTAGCACTGTGATACAGTGCCATAGACGGCTGCGCCACTCGGCAGCCCTGAGAAACATGGGCTGCACATACTGGGCTACACATACTGGGCTACACATACTGGGCTACACATACTGGGCTACACATACTGGGCTACACATACTGGGCTACACATACTGGGCTACACATACTGGGCTACACATACTGAGACAGAGGGGCACTGCTTTCTGTCTCTCAGATGATTTCTCCGGTGACATTCAGCAACTTGCAAAAAATTAGTTTGTACATTTTTTTTATTTTATTGGTCAAATATTTGGGGAAGCCTGGCATCCATTAATACATGCCACTGGGTGGTAGTCCTGATCACCGACGATGATGAGATGGCCTAATGGAAGGAAGTCAGAGACCTGGCAGCAAGACTAAAGAGCTGATCGTGGACTACGCCCCTGTCCACATCGATGGGGCTGGGGTGGGGCAGGTCGAGAGCTGCAAGTTCCTTTGTGTCCACATCACTAAGGAATTATCATGGTCCACATACACCAACACAGTTATGAAGAGGCACAACAACACCTCTTCCCCCTCAGGAGGCTGAAAAGACTTGTCATGGGCCCTCAGATCCACAAAAAGTTCTACAGCTGCACCAAAGAAAGCATCTTGACTACCTGCATCAGCGCCTGATATAACAACTGCTTGGCATCCGATCGCAAGTTGCTACAGTGGGTAGTGCGTATGGCCTAGTACATCACTGGGGCCAAGCTCCCTGCCATCCAGGACATCTATACCAGGCGGTCAGAGGAAGGCCCTAAACATTGTCAAAGAGTCCAACCACTCAAGTCATAGACTGCTCTCTCTGCTACTGCATGGCAAGCGGTACCGACGCACTAAGTCTGGAACCAACAGCTTCTGAACAGCTTCTACCTCCAAGCTATAAGACTGCTAAATAGTTAGTCAAGGTAGCTATTGCTTAACTATTTAACTATCTGCACTGACCCTTTTTACACTAACTCTATTGACTCATCACATACAGTGCTGTGTTTATTATCTATCCTGTTGCCTAGTTACTTTACCCCTACCTATACGTCGACTTGGTTCTGCTACCCCGTGTATATAGCCAAGTTGTCGTTACTCATTGTGTATTTTTTTCTTGTGTTATTTTTCTATTTGTCTATTTGTATCTCTGCATTGTTGGAAAGGCCCCTTAAGTATTTTTGACTGTACAGCACAACAAGGAGTCCAAAAATGTGCTGCTGCATAAATGATGTAATATGCCAGGGAGATATGTATGCGGGAGCTAAGAAAGAAATACTAAGTGTATGTTGTGTAGCAAGTTGTTAGTAGCCCATGTGCCTCACCCTAATCATTTGGTCCCTTTCCCCCTCATAACTTAGCCTACTGCTCTGACTTTGTGGTGCACATGTAGCCTATAGCCTCTTTTAAAGAAATGTCATCATCAAATATTGTAAGAGCTTTCATTTTCTGCTTATATGCCCCCTTTATTTATCCTACGGTTCTGACTTGGTTTACAGGGAGAATACTGAATTATGTTGCTGTACATTTCGAAAGTGCTGAACAAATAGTTATATTGACTATGTCTGTCTTAGCTCACTCATTATCTTATTTGAAATTACAGATTGCCTCTTATCTGCTCACAGTTCCTTTATGCCATAGCTTGTACATCTCAATTGTCATTAGAAACCACATTTGTTTAAGCAAGTCAGACATATCAGCTATGTTTAAAAAAAGGCAGTAAATGAGGCTGTCAGACAAGTCTCTGCTGATAGCCAGGTGTAGCGGTGGTAAGGATTCCCTCCATGTGTCACACTCCGATCTGTTTCAACTGTCTTTGTGCTTGTCTTCACCCCCCTCCAGATGTCACCCATCTCCCCCATTATCCCCTGTGTACTTATTCCTGTGTTCTCTGTTTGTCTGTTGCCAGTTCGCTTTTTTCCTGAAACCTACCAGCATTTGTTCCCCTACTCCTGCCTGTTTCTTGCTCCTGTTTTTTTTAGTCCTTCCCAGTTTTGACTGTCCAGCCTGCCCTGACCCTGAGACTGCTGTTCTGTACCTTACCCTACCATACTGGATTATTGACCCCGGCTAACCCTGACCCTGAGCCTGCTGTTCTGTACCTTACCCTACCATACTGGATTATTGACCCCGGCGAACCCTGACCCTGAGACTGCTGTTCTGTACCTTACACTACCATACTGGATTATTGCCCCCGGCTAACCCTGACCCTGAGACTGCTGTTCTGTACCTTACCCTACCATACTGGATTATTGACCCCGGCTAACCCTGACCCTGAGACTGCTGTTCTGTACCTTACCCTACCATACTGGATTATTGACCCCGTGCTAACCCTGACCCTGAGACTGCTGTTCTGTTCCTTACTCTACCATACTGGATTATTGACCCCGGCGAACCCTGACCCTGAGACTGCTGTTCTGTACCTTACCCTACCATACTGGATTATTGACCCCGGCGAACCCTGACCCTGAGCCTGCTGTTCTGTACCTTACCCTACCATACTGGATTATTGACCCTGGCGAACCCTGACCCTGAGCCTGCTGTTCTGTA
The DNA here is from genome assembly GCF_013265735.2 of Oncorhynchus mykiss. Classification (NCBI taxonomy): domain Eukaryota; kingdom Metazoa; phylum Chordata; class Actinopteri; order Salmoniformes; family Salmonidae; genus Oncorhynchus; species Oncorhynchus mykiss. Next base: position 58,086,382 of record NC_048583.1, on the reverse strand, counting down.
CCTTACCCTACCATACTGGATTATTGACCCCGGCGAACCCTGACCCTTAGACTGCTGTTCTGTACCTTACCCTACCATACTGGATTATTGACCCCGGCTAACCCTGACCCTGAGACTGCTGTTCTGTACCTTACCCTACCATACTGGATTATTGACCCCGGCGAACGCTGACCCTGAGCCTGCTGTTCTGTACCTTACCCTACCATACTGGATTATGGACCCCGGCTAACCCTGACCCTGAGACTGCTGTTCTGTACCTTACCCTACCATACTGGATTATTGACCCCGGTGAACCCTGACCCTGAGCCTGCTGTTCTGTACCTTACCCTACCATACTGGATTATTGACCCCGGCGAACCCTGACCCTGAGACTGCTGTTCTGTACCTTACCCTACCATACTGGATTATTGACCCCGGCTAACCCTGACCCTGAGACTGCTGTTCTGTACCTTACCCTACCATACTGGATTATTGACCCCGGCTAACCCTGACCCTGAGCCTGCTGTTCTGTACCTTACCCTACCATACTGGATTATTGACCCCGGCGAACCCTGACCCTGAGACTGCCTGCCGTTCTGAACCCTTTTACACCCTCTTTGGATTATTGACCCCTGCCTGCCTTTGACCTGTCATTAGCCTGCCCCTGTTTCAGAAATAAACGTTTGTTTCCTCGACACTGTCTCCATCGGGGTCATATCTGAAACGTGATAATAATAATAATAATAATAGTAAACAGTATGGCAGCAACATAAGTGGTGGGTGTGTGTGGTGATGAGCGGGGTATATCAGTGTAAGTGTGTTAGTGTGAGTGTGTGTGTAAGAGTGTCAGTGTGATAGGTGAATATACATGTAAGCAGGGCTGACAAGTGACTGGTAGCAGGAATATATAAATACTGATGGTAATATACTAGTAGTAATACTGTATATACATGTAAACAGGGCTGACAAGTGACTGTTAGCAGGAATATATACATACTGATGGTAATATACTAGTAGTAATACTGTATATACATATAAACAGGGCTGACTGGTAGCAGGAATATATACATACTGATGGTAATATACTAGTAGTAATACTGTATATACATGTAAACAGGGCTGACAAGTGACTGGTAGCAGGAATATATACATACTGATGGTAATATACTAGTAGTAATACTGTATATACATGTAAACAGGGCTGACTGGTAGCAGGAATATATACATACTGATGGTAATATACTAGTAGTAATACTGTATATACATGTAAACAGGGCTGACTGGTAGCAGGAATATATACATACTGATGGTAATATACTAGTAGTAATACTGTATATACATGTAAACAAGGCTGACAAGTGACTGGTAGCAGGAATATATACATACTGATGGGAATATACTAGTAGTAATACTGTATATACATGTAAACAGGGCTGACTGGTAGCAGGAATATATACATACTGATGGGAATATACTAGTAGTAATACTGTATATACATGTAAACAGGGCTGACAAGTGACTGGTAGCAGGAATATAGACATACTGATGGGAATATACTAGTAGTAATACTGTATATACATGTAAACAAGGCTGACTGGTAGCAGGAATATATACATACTGATGGGAATATACTAGTAGTAATACTGTATATACATGTAAACAGGGCTGACTGGTAGCAGCAATATATACATACTGATGGGAATATATAAAGCGCTGTGCGCTATGATAAACTGCATCTAAGGTCTTTAATGAAGTGGCCGATGCGTTCATATAGAGGATGTTGCCATAGTCTAGGACCGATAGTGTCACGCCCTGATCTGTTTCACTTGTCCTTGTGATTGTCTCCACCCCCTCCAGGTGTCGCTGATTTCCCCCAGTGTATTTATTCTTGTGTTTCCTGTCTCTCTGTGCCAGTTCGTCTTGTATTTTTCCAAGTCAACTAGCGTTTTTCCCGTTCTCCTGCTTTTTGCATTCTCCTTTTTCTAGTCCTCCTGGTTTTGACCCTTGCCTGTTTCTGGACTTTGTACCCGCCTGCCTGACCATTCTGCCTGCCTTGACCTCAAGCCTGTCTGCCACTCTGTACCTCATGGACTCTGATCTGGTTTTGACCTTTTTGCCTGTCCACAACCATTCTCTTGCCTACCCCTTTTGATTAATAAACATTGTAAGACTCCAACCATCTGCATCCAGTGTCTGCATCTGGGTTTCACCTTGTGCCTTGATAGATAGGAACGTTGACTGAATAACCTGCTTTCTACGATTTAGCGAGAGGCAGGACCTATTTTTTTAAAAATAGAAACCCTTTTTTATTCTCAGCTTCTTAACTAACTCATCAATTTTCTTTTTAAAAGACAACTTGTCATCGTTCCAGATGCCCAGATATTTATAAGCAGGGGCACAATCAATACGGACACCATTCAAAGTACATATGCTTAAATCAGAGTTATTTTTATGTGCTCTAGAGCACAAAATATACTTACTTTTTTACCTACATTCAATATTAATTTCAGGTTAATAAAGTTTTTCTTGACTACAATGAATGCAGACTGTAGTTCTGATAGAGCCTGGTCAACTGTGGGGGCAATAGCATACACAACAGTATCATAGGCATACAAGTGCAGGTTACAATTTTTTTACAGACAAGTAAATATTGTTTATGTAAACTGTAAAAAATACCGGACCCAGAATTTACCACTGCTGTGGACACCTTTCGTAATACCTTTTTTGTGTGTGCTTGATCTTGTTTATTCTAAACTATGTAACTCTTATCTATTTTCTTATCATTTCCCCATAATCTCCCAGATGTCTTCTTTCCAAATATACAAAGTATTTGTGAATGTCCGAATCATGTAATTACACATGAAAGAGCAGTTACTTTTGAGTATGTCCATTTAGATGGAAATCTACATTTTGCCATTACATTTATTAAGCGGTTTTAAGCAAAGCATCTAGCAATATCATAAATGTGTGCTAGTAAATTGATGAAATGAAAACAAAGATTCAGTAAAGGTCGACGGGTTAAATGTTGAGTCAGCTTGAGGCTGACAGAGGGAAGGGTCCAGGGTAAATTCAACCACAAATAAAAAACGTGCCACGATAAAATGGTGATTGAAAGCATCACTTAGCCCGTTCTTCTCAGTTATGATGCCAGTCTGGCCCGATTTCTCATCTGAATGAGCTCAGATAGCCCCGAAGAAAACCAAGGGTTAGATCTATCTTTGACTCTGAATTGTTTAAAAGGGGTGTGTTTATCTGCCAAAGGAATACACATGAAGGAGAAATGTTCTAGAGCCAACTAAGGGTCAGGAATACAGGAGATAGTGGCTAAATCAGAGTATCGCTCTTGTAATTTCTTTGGTCTGGTCAGAATGAGCTGCCAAGGGCTGCTTGAATGCAGAGGGGTGTCAATATTGTGTTGTTGTTTCTTTGCGTTTTTTCTCTTCCTCCGGTATACTGAGGCAATGTCTGTGTAAATGTGTCAACATATTTGAGGTGTTGGCAGTTGCATAAGCTTTTGTTGTCCTGTTGTGTTCTTCTGCTCTCATGTCTGGTGATGCGCTTCCTGTTTCAACTTGTAGGTGTTTTGTTGGTGCTGGTTCTTCTCAGTGAAGTAGACAGTCTGTATCTCTGGAGAGTACTGTGGTTCTGTTGAGGAGAGTGCTGTGGTTCTGGTCAGGAGAGTGCTGTGGTTCTGTGAGGAGAGTGCTGTGGTTCTGGTCAGGAGAGTGCTGTGGTTCTATTGAGGAGAGTGCTGTGGTTCTGGACAGGAGAGTGCTGTGGTTCTGGTCAGGAGAGTGCTGTGGTTCTGTTGAGGAGAGTGCTGTGGTTCTGGACAGGAGAGTGCTGTGGTTCTATTGAGGAGAGTGCTGTGGTTCTGGTCAGTAGAGTGCTGTGGTTCTGGTCAGGAGAGTGCTGTGGTTCTGGTCAGTATAGTGCTGTGGTTCTGGTCAGTAGAGTGCTGTGGTTCTGGTCAGGAGAGTGCTGTGGTTCTATTGAGGAGAGTGCTGTGGTTCTGGTCAGGAGAGTGCTGTGGTTCTATTGAGGAGAGTGCTGTGGTTCTGGACAGGAGAGTGCTGTGGTTCTATTGAGGAGAGTGCTGTGGTTCTGGTAACCGTTTTCCGCAACTCTCTGTCCATCGCCGTTATAATCTTTTGGGAAGCCAAAATGTTCCCAAACTGGAGATTTAAACGATCAAATTCTGGTTTATCGACCCCACTACTTGCCGTAGTACAGAACTAGTTCCCCGGCTGCGCCTCACAAAATGACAGTTTGAAATGCTCCAGTCCAGATTTAAATTTTGATTACAACGAGCTCTAGTTGTTTTAACTGAATAGCCTGAAATGTTGTTTTTTTCAGCTCAGATTTACTTCAAATCCACTTTTATTGGTCACATGTACGTGATTAGCAGACGTTATTGGTCACATACATGTGATTAGCAGATGTTATTGGTCACATATACGTGATTAGCAGATGTTATTGGTCACATACATGTGATTAGCAGATGTTATTGGTCACATATACGTGATTAGCAGATGTTATTGGTCACATACATGTGATTAGCAGATGTTATTGGTCACATATACGTGATTAGCAGATGTTATTGGTCACATATACGTGATTAGCAGATGTTATTGGTCACATACATGTGATTAGCAGATGTTATTGGTCACAGACATATGATTAGCAGATGTTATTGCGGGTGTAGCGAAATGCTTATGCTTCTAGCTCCGACAGTGCAGTAATATCTAACAAGTAATATCTAACAAATTACACAACATATACCCAATACACATAAATCTAAGTAGGAATGAATTAAGACTATATACATATTATATGGACAAACAATGTCAGAGTGGAACGGACTAAGATACCATAGAATAGTATGGAATACAGTATATACATATGAGATAAGTAATGCAAGATATGTAAACATTATTAAGTGAATGAGATACTGTAGAATAGTATAGAAAACAGTATATACATCAGTCTGATGGCCTTGAGACAGTGGCTCGGGTGGTTGATGTATTTGATGATCTTTTTGTCCTTCCTGTGACATCGGGTGCTGTAAGTGTCCTGGAGTACAGGTAGTTTGCCCCCGGTAATGCATTGGGCAGACCGCACCACCCTCTAGAGAGCCTTGCGGTTGCAATTGTGCATCTGTAAAAGTTTGTGAGGGTTTTAGGTGACAAGCCACATTTCTTTAGGCTCCTGAGGTTGAAGAGACTCTGTTGTGCCTTCTTCACCACTCTGTCTGTGTGGGTGGTTCATTTCAGTTTGTCAGTGATGTGTACACCAAGGAACTTGAAGCTTTCCACCTTCTCCACTGCGGTTCCGTCAATGTAGATAGGGGGTGCACCCTCTGCTGTTTCCCGAAGTCCACAATCATCTCCTTTGTTTTGTTGACGTTGAGTGAGAGGTTGTTTTCAAGGCACCACACTCCCAGAGCCCACAACTCGTCTCTGTAGGCTATCTCGTCATCATTGGTAACCATGCCTACTACTGTTTTGTTGTCTGTAAACTTGATGATTGAGTTGGAGGTGTGCTTGGCCACGCAGTCATGGGTGAACAGGAAGTACAGGAGGGTACAGGAGGGTACTGAGCAGACACCCTTGTGACCCACTGGAATTGTGATACAATGAATTTTAAGTGAAATAATCTGTCTGTAAACAATTGTTGGAAAAATTACTTATGTCATGCACAAAGAAGATGTCCTAACCGACTTGCAAAAACTACAGTTTGTTAACAAGACATTTGTGGAGTGGCTGAAAAACGAGTTTTAATGACTCCAACCTAAGTGTATGTAAACTTCCGACTTCAACTGTAACCATAACAGCTAGAAGAGAAATGGGAAATCTCTCACCTTCGTATCCATTTCACAGCAACTAGTTGAAGAACTTCTCAGTTTCTCTAACAGTAGCCAGTTAACTAGCTAGGAAACTTTAGCAAGCGGAATCCTTATGTTCAACTATATCTCAGTTTGCTAACAAAAATAGCAAATACAACTTATTCCTGTCTGTAGATAGCCACCAGCTAGTTAGGTATCTTTTGTTAGTTGTCAAATTGACAAATTCACTATTGCAATACAGAAACTACCAGCGTCGGTTAGCCTACTCTCCATGTCAAGGTAGTTGATGCAAACTAACCATTTGTGAATTGCAGTCATTAAAAACAACATCTGTGATCTTCATCTTGTTAGCTACTAGTTTGTGTCCGAAGATTGTTTAGGCTAAGGCAATTTGCGAAAAAGGCAGTGATGTCAGAAAGCTGGAACTTCCTACACATGTCCCATTTCCGACATCTACTCATCTACTCTGAAACGTTGGCAGAAGGTGTACAGACTTCTTAAACTGAAGTTTTCAAAGATTGCAGAAGTAAGCCCTGGAGTGACTAGGCCTCATCTGACCACTGTTCTGTCCTTCACTGCATATTAGTGGTCAGTTGTCCATCTGTGCATCCACGGATGCCAATATTTGCCAAGAGCATCAACTCAGGACAGATGGCACATGGCACCAAGAGGGGGTGGGAGAAACAAATGAGTGCAGATCAGCCTCTTTGCCTTTCATTGCGGCTCCTCAACTTCACCAACATCTCTATTCATGTGTCCAAAATGCCTTTAAGGGGAAATCTGTGATTCAAAAAGACAACAAAGCGGCCACCCTGGCACTTGTTTTGGTAAGCAGCTGATGGATTGGGCTGGAGAAATGGAACAAATCTCTAATTCATGGACAGAGCTATGGGTCCAAGGACTGACCATCCACGAGATCTCAATTACCATGTTTTGAAGCTATACAGTGTTTGTTTACAATGTAATTGTTTACAAACAATCAAGTAAAACAAGCCCATATTTTGGGTTCTTATGGGATTAGACAGTTGAACTAAGCTCATGACAAGGCATTTATCAATTACAATCTTCAGTAATCAATGGCTATATCATTCATTTGAACATCCAAACATTTTGTTACCAATCCCAGTTTCCCCATTAAATGTTTTTTTTTTCTTGTATTTGAAGAGCTATTCTAACATGTATTGGCATTGCAGTTTACTTAATGTCATTTTTTGTCAAGTAACACTTCTCACTTGAATGTCGAATGCAAAAGGTGTTGTAGTTCACACACTGAGCACCTACAGCTTTTATGTACAATTCAGTGCTTGCTTAGTTGACCATCTCTAACAAATAACTGGTTGCCATCATTTCATCAGCAACAGGAGGACTAATGAAGACAAAACAGATGGTAGTTCACTATTCTCGTACATTTACACTTGCAGCTGAGATTTGCTGGCTGTAATGTTAACTATGTTTGACGTTGATCGAAGGCATGCTTCAGTGATATGTGATCAATGCAAAAAACTGTGTAAACAGTTCTCAGTTGGGTGAAGAACTGATACAGCACGGAGAACTGGTACAGCACGGAGAACTGGTACAGCACGGAGAACTGATACAGCACGGAGAACTGATACAGCACGGAGAACTGATACAGCACGGAGAACTGACACAGCACGGAGAACTGATACAGCACGAAGAACTGATACAGCACGGAGAACTGACACAGCACGGAGAACTGACACAGCACGGAGAACTGATACAGCACGGAGAACTGATACAGCACGGAGAGCTGGTACAGCACGGAGAACTGGTACAGCACGGAGAGCTGATACAGCACGGAGAACTGATACAGCACGGAGAACTGGTACAGCACGGAGAGCTGAGACAGCACAGACAACTGATACAGCACACTGCAAGTGATAGAAGCAAAATCTTGTTTGACTTCACATGAGTAAATCATAGGTCATTTACAGATGTATGGCTGTTGATTTTAACACCGTGGCTGTTGATTTTAACACTGTGGCTGTTGATTTTAACACCGTGGCTGTTGATTTTAACACTGTGGCTGTTGATTTTAACACTGTGGCTGTTGATTTTAACACTGTGGCTGTTGGTTTTAACACTGTGGCTGTTGATTTTAACACCGTGGCTGTTGATTTTAACACTGTGGCTGTTGATTTTAACACCGTGGCTGTTGATTTTAACACTGTGGCTGTTGATTTTAACACCGTGGCTGTTGATTTTAACACTGTGGCTGTTGATTTTAACACCGTGGCTGTTGATTTTAACACTGTGGTTGTTGATTTTAACACTGTGGCTGTTGGTTTTAACACTGTGGCTGTTGATTTTAACACCGTGGCTGTTGGTTTTAACACTGTGGCTGTTGGTTTTAACACCGTGACTTTCGATTTCAACTCTGGCTGTTGATTTTAATACTGTGGATGTTGATTTCAACTCTGGATGTTGATTTCAACACTGGGTGTCACGCCCTGATCTGTTTCACCTGTCCTTGTGCTTGTCTCCACCCCCCTCCAGGTGTCGCCCATCTTCACCACTTATCCCCTGGGTATTTATACCTGTGTTTTTTCTGTCTGTCTGGGCCAGTTTGTCTTGTTTTTTAAGTCAACCAGCGTTTTTTGTCTCAGCTCCTGCTTTTCCCCAGTCTCTTTTTTTCTCGACCTCCTGGTTTTGACCCTTAACTGCTTGCCTGACCACTCTGCCTGACCACTCTGCCTGACCACTCTGCCTGACCCTGAGCCTGCCTGCCGCCCGGTACCCTTGCCCCGCTTCTCTGGATTATTGACCTCTGCCTGTCTTGACCTGTCGTTTGCCTGCCCCTGTTGATGTAATGAACACTGTTACTTCAACACAGTCTGCATTTGGGTCTTACCTGAAACCTGATAGTACGAACTGGCCCTGACTGACCCAGCAGACTTGGACCAGCTCTGCAATGCCATCTCCTCCCAAGGAGCCCTCATTGGTAGACACGTAGACTTGCTTTGTGGTCTGATGGAAAGACGTGGCCGAACGTCACAACCTACAGTGGTTGCTCCACTAAAAGTTTTGCGATTATGCTGCGGGATTTAGAAATAATTTGTGGTTTAGTACGGTACCCTGCGTCACCACTTCATTGCTCCAGACCACCACAAGGGGGAGTTAAAGCACTGATTATGCTTTTGGGTCTTACTGTGTCTCTGACAATGAATGGGCGACATAAACCTAAATAGAAAGTGATAATTGTGCACGACTTCAGTATTACTTACTAAAACTGTTGTTACACTAAGGTTTTTATTTCATTTTGTTAGGATTATTTGGGTCTTACTGTAGTACTGTAGGCCACTCTGGACCAGTCACATTATACAGCGCCTAAGTGGCGCAACGGTCTAAGACACTGCATAGCTGTGTTCCTACAGATGCTGGTTCAACACCTGTGCTCCCTTTAACTGGGAGACCCATGAGATGGTTGTAGGTTTTTGGTTTCTCTCCCTCTAAAAACAGAAACAAATCATTCTAAATAACAAACTGGCTTTATTTACTAATTAGTAACAATGTCTCCCCCCATGTTCAAGAATGGCCTTTTTCTCGTGCATTTTACGTTATTTGAAGACAAAATCTCCAAAATACCCCCAACCTGCCACACTGGCAACACTTTAAGGGGCATTGCACTAATAAAGACGCTGACTAGGGAAACGTTCCCGTTGTTCTTAGTGCCAGTCTGCACGTTCAAACTAAAACAATGTAACTAATAATGGCATCTTTATGCTTTCGTTAATAAAATAATAATAAAATACTCTTTTAAAATGTCGATGTTTATTTAGTTATGGATCCATAATGAATTACTATGGGAATAAATATCACTGAATTACAGAAATATCCTCCAATCCTCTATATGTAATTATTGGCGGAGAGTCACGTTATATTTTCCGATATACTGTAGGCCTGCCGTAGGCGACATGAGTCTCACTAGTGTTGAGTAACGTGCTGTTAAAAGTGGTGTAGGTCTTATTTATTTAAAGAGCATATTGAAGTTAGAAGCCAATGGATTTGAAGCAATAGCCTACAACTATTTCAGCACAGTTTCACGCTGCTCTGAGACAAGCATGGGGAATGGTCTTAATAAATCAATTAGATTTTTATTTTCCTCCAAGAGCCTCTGAAAACAGCCAATTTTCTGAACTGGTATGCAGACTTAACACCCAGAGTTGTCTGTATTGGGGTACTGCCGGTCATTATGTGGTTACCTGTCCCTATAAGAGACCTAGCTCATTGGTAGGAATGCGTACTCTGTTGGGTCTTAAGGATAATTATGCTTCTCCCCTTACTCGCCCCTCTCTCCATGCCACCCTGCGGTGGGGGGACCAGTCCAAGCCTCTCCAGATACTCATCGACTTGGAGGCCGATATGAGTCTTATGGACGTTACCCTGGCGTCCGAGCTGGGCATCCCCACTCAACCTCTCTCCATTCCCATGGATGTTAGAGCGCTGGATGGGCGCTCTATAGGACGGGTTACCCACCATACCACCCCCATCAACCTATGATTGTCAGGGAACCACAGCAAGACAATCCAATTCCTGCTAATTGATTCTCCGCAGATTCCTGTGGTATTGGAATTCTCTTGGCTCCAACGAAAAAATCCCTCGATTGACTGGTCTACTGGTGCCATCATGGGCTGGAGCCCGTTCTGCCACGCTCATTGCCTGAAATCAGCTCTGCCTGCCCCGGGAAATCTTCCTGGGGTTTGGATATTGCCCCGAACCTCTCCGCCATTCCTGCAGAGTACCAGGACCTCCGGGAGGGGTTCAGTACCGCCCGGGCCACTTCGCTTCTGTATCACCTATTGGTACCCAAGGATGTTAAGCCGGAAGCGCTGGCACGCCACTATAGCCCCGCAGCAACACGCCCAGAAGCCAAGACCTTCCCACGGCTCCAAAATCATTAGCTCCTCTGCTGTTCGTCCTCTGTTGCCTCTGTATACTTCCTACTTTTCATGTGTCTAGATGTAAATCCATGTCTCACAGCCCTTTGTCTCCTGTGGCTGTTAATTTGATCCCTGGCTGTTGATTTTAACGCCGTGGCTGTTGATTTTAACACCGTGGCTGTTGATTTTAACACCCTGGCTGTTGATTTTAACACCGTGGCTGTTGATTTTAAGACCGTGGCTGTTGATTTTAACACCCTGGCTGTTGATTTTAACACCGTGGCTGTTGATTTTAAGACCGTGGCTGTTGATTTTAACACCCTGGCTGTTGATTTTAACACCGTGGCTGTTGATTTTAACACCGTGGCTGTTGATTTTAACACCCTGGCTGTTGATTTGAACACCGTGGCTGTTGATTTTAACACCGTGGCTGTTGATTTTAACACCAGGTGTTGATGTTCTTCTACACCTGCATTGCTTGCTGTTTGGGGTTTTAGGCTGGGTTTCTGTACAGCACTTTGTGGCATCAGCTGATGTAAGAAAGGCTATATAAATACATTTGATTGGTTGATTTGATTTGATTGATATTAACACTGTGGCTGTTGATTTTAACACCGTGGCTGTTGATTTTAACACTGTGGCTGTTGATTTTAACACTGTGGCTGAAAGTGTGCCTTGCCAATCAGTTCATATTTGCCTATCAATATGTACCTGTTTTCTTATATTTCCTTAATGTACAGGTATAATGTTGGGTATAATCAGCCAAATAATCAGTTGTCCTCATAAGGTCATGGAGGACAGTGTTAATTGGATAAGTGCTTGGCTCGTTGTGACCTTAGTGGGGGGGAGCTAAACATGTGGTGACCCGGTGACCCGGATAATAAGGTGAAATACTACTTGGATTTGCAGGTCATACAAGTCAGTACATGTTGTGATTCAGGAAAGGCTATCCGAGTTTGACACAAAAGACCAATGGTGTGTCTACGCACAAAATAAACCAATTGATGGGTTCAGATGTAGTTGACTAATCCAGTATGTGTTATTATAGGCCTAATCTGGTGGCAGGTAACCTAGCGGTTTAGAGAAAATTTGCTGGTTCGCAAGTTTGCTGTTTCGCTGGTTTGAGTTTGCTGGTTCGAATCCCAGAGTCGACTAAAAATCTGTCAATGTCCCCTTGAGCAAGGCAGTAAATATAAATGACATATTTAAATTGACATACTGTATATTTTAACATATCATAGCATCATAATTACATTGAGAGATATCTACAGCAAATACAAAAGTCTTGTTTCCTGTAAACTTTCAGGGATTGGCTTTAGTCCCGTGTCAATTTTTTTCAGAGGGTTTTGCAATAATTAGATGTGACATCAGGACAAGAGGCTGTGGTTTGATACATTACCTTTGGCAAATACCCCCCAAAATGACGCTGTGAGCGTTGGCATTTGTTTTATGCTCATTTTAAGTTAGCCTACAGCACTTTATAACATAAACATCTAATTATAGGATTTGACATTCTCCATTCAACCTGGCAATAATTTACAAATACATTTTTCTTCACTTTGAGAGTGAAATCGAGTCTTTAAAAATGGCTGTCGCAACCTTCTCCTCAAGATTCAGAAATTCCCTGTATGAGGTAATACATAGTCAAATCAAATGCGTAGCATGAAAGGAATATACATACATCTCTTTTCTATCATTGATAGTTCCTATTCATGTCAGTTTCTGCATTGTGCCATGTGGCGAAGACCCCCCCCCCCCCCCCATGCATTACAACTGAACTCAGTGGGCCTGCGCTGCTCTTGTTTCAAAGGAATAAAATGCATCACCACCTCCGACCATTCTCACTGGGTTCCCTTTCATCTGCTGGATATTAATAGAAGAAATATAAGGTTGCTGCAGCTTCCACATCAATCAGAGGAGTGTAGGCCCCACAGGGGAGTGCCAGACCCTTGGGTAACAACTGTTCGGTCTCCAGGCAGAGAGAGGGAGAAGACATCATGTGCTGTGTGTTGTGAGGCTAACTGGGGGGGGGGGGATTGCTTCTTTATTTAATTTATTTAATCTTTATTTAACTGGACAAGTCAATTTAGAAACAATTCTTATTTACAATTATGGCCTACCAAGAAGCAGAAGGCTTCCTGTGGGGACGGGTGCTGGGTTGTCTGTGCCACCAGGCTGGGTTGTCTGTGCCACCAGGCCGGGTTGTCTGTGCCACCAGGCCGGGTCGTCTGTGCCACCAGGCCGGGTTGTCTGTGCCACCAGGCCGGGTTGCCTGTGCCACCAGTCTGTGCCACCAGGCCGGGTTGTCTGTGCCACCAGGCCGGGTTGCCTGTGCCACCAGTCTGTGCCACCAGGCCGGGTTGTCTGTGCCACCAGGCCGGGTCGTCTGTGCTCCATTGACCCCGCCTTCACCAGTGGCCAGGTGGCAAGTAAAAGGCAAGAGGGGACAGAGTGAATAAGATAAATGCGGTTAAAGAGCATGTACAGTAAGTTTAAAGGGGAATGGAAACACTTTAGGAATTAAATCTATGCAAAGAGGTGTTCAATTTACATTCCCCTTTAAGACAGGTTAAACAGCAAGTCTGTTGAGGAAGGTAGAAGTGCGCTGGGTTTTGTGACGGCCAGAAGTTCCACTTCCTGTTATATGGCGTCATAATAAGTAGTTGGGGTGACTTCCGAAAGAGTGCGTAGCAAGAGGGTAATCCGGTTAGCATTTGTTGTCACACGGCCATCATTTTGTTACACCAGAGCACACAGGGCAGAAGAGTACATCCTCTTGCTCTGTGCTCACTCTGAAATATCTTTGGCTGCTGTTTAAACCCCCACACCAGTAGAAATCCACTTTTTTTGGTGAAAGATGATGGCCAGAGCTTACCCATGAAGTTGCCCAATGATTAGGGATCAATAAGTCATGTATTTGTAAAAGTATGATAGACACTGAGTGTACAAAACATTAAGAACACCTGCTCATTCCATGACAAAGACTGACCAAGTGAATCCAGGTGAAATCTATTAAATCTTGTTAACGTCACTTGTTAAATCCACTTCAGGAGGAGACAGGTTAAAGAAGGATTGTTAAGCCTTGAGACAATTGAGACATGGATTCTGTATATGTGCCATTCAGAGGCAAACCCAATATTAGGAAGGTGTTTGGTATACTCAGTGTATATATACGGTACCAGTCAAAAGTTTGGACACACCTACTCATTCAAGGATTTTTCTTTATTTTTTAAAACTATTTTCTACATTGTAGAATAATAGTGAAGACCTCAAAACTATGAAATAACACATATGGAATAATGTAGTAACCAAAAAAGTGTTACAAAAATGAACATGTATTTTAGATTCTTCAGAGTAGCCACCCTATACCTTGATGACAGCTTTGCATACTCTTAGCATTCTCTCAACCAGCTTCACCTGGAATGCTATTCCAACAGTCTCAAAGGAGTTCCAACATATGCTGAGCACCTTTATTTAACTAGGAAAGTCAGTTCAGAAGAAATTCTTATTTTAATTGAATCCGTATGTGTTATTCCAGAGTGTTGGTGTCTTCACTATTTTTCTACAATGTGGAAAATAATATAAAGAAAGAAAAACCCTTGAATGAGTAGGTGTGTCAAAACCTTTGACTGGTACTGTATACAGTTGAAGTTGAAAGTTTACACACACCTTAGCCAAATACATTTAAACTCCGTTTTTACAATTCCTGACATTCAACCCTTGTAACAATTCCCTGTCTTAGGTCAGTTAGGATCACCACTTTTTTTTAAGAATGTGAATTGTCAGAATATTAGTAGAGAGAATTATTTATTTCAGTTTTTATTTATTTCATCACATTCCCAGTGGCTCAGCAGTTTACATACACTCAATTAGTATTTGGTAGCATTGCATTTAAATTGTTTAACTTGGGTCAAACGTTTTGGGTAGCCTTCCACAAGCTTCCCACAATAAGTTGGGTGAATTTTGGTCCATTCCTCCTGACAGAGCTGGTGTAACTGAGTCAGGTTTGTAGGCCTCCTTGCTCACACACGCTTTTTCTGTTCTGCCCACAAATTTTCTATAGGATTGAGGTCAGGGCTTTGTGTTGGCCACTCCAATCCCTTGACTTTGTTGTCCTTAAGCCATTTTGCCACAACTTTGGAAGTATGCTTGTGGTCATTGTCCATTTGGAAGACCCATTTGCAACCAAGCTTGAACTTCCTGACTGATGTCTTGGGATGTTGCATCAATATATCCACATAATTTTCCAACCTCATGCAGCCATCTATTTTGTGAAGTGCACCAGTCCCTCCTGCAGCAAAGCACCCCCACAACATGATGCTGCCACCCCGTGCTTTGCGGTTGTGATGGTGTTCTTCGGCTTGCAAGCCTCCCCCTTTTTCCTCCATACATAACAATAGTCTTTATGGCCATTATGGCCATTTATGTTTCATCAGACCACAGGACATTTCTCCAAAAAGAACGATCTTTGTTCCCATGTGCAGTTGCAAACCATAGTATGGCTTTTTTATGGTGGTTTTGGAGCAGTGGCTTCTTCCTTGCTGAGCGGCCTTTCAGGTTATGTCGATTTCGGACTCGATTTACTGTGGATATAGATACTTTTGTACCGGTTTCCTCCAGCATCTTCACAAGGTCCTTTGCTGTTGTTCTGGGATTGATTTGCACTTTTCGCACCAAAGTACGTTCATCTCTAGGAGACAGAATGCGTCTCCTTCCTGAGCGGTATGACGGCTGCATGGTCCCATGGTGTTTGGAATTTGGAAATTGCTCCCAAGTATGAACCAGACTTGTGGAGGTCTACAATTTTTTTTTCTGAGGTCTTGGCTGATTTATTTTGATATTCCCATGATGTCAAGCAAAGAGGCACTGAGCTTGAATGTAGGCCTTGAAATACATCCACAGGTTCACCTCCAATTGACTCAAATGATGTCAATTAGCCTATTAGAATCTTCTAAAGTCATGACATCATCTTCTGGAAATTTCCAAGCTAAGGCACAGTCAACTTAGTGTATGTAAACTTCTGACCCACTGGAATTGTGATACATTGAATTAGAGGTGAAATAATCTGTCTGTAAACAATTGTTTGAAAAGTTACTTGTGCCATGCACAAAGTAGATGTCCTAACCAACTTGCCAAAACTATAGTTCGTTTTTTCCCCTCATCAATCTACACACAATGCCCCATAATGACACAGCAAAAACAGTTGTTAGAAATTATTGCTAATTTATTAAATGAAAAAACTTAAATTTAATATTTACAATAGTATTTGACTATTCAAGCGATTACAGTGTCTTCTTGGGTATGACACTGCAAGTTTGGCACACCTGCATTTGGGGAGTTTCTCCCATTCTTCTCTGCAGATCCTCTCAAGCTCTGTCAGGTTGAATGAGGAGTGTTGCTGCACAGCTATTTTCAGGTCTCTCCACAGATGTTGGATCGGGTTCAAGTCCGGGCTCTGGCTGGGCCACTCAAGGAAATTTAGAAACTTGTGCCGAAGCTAGTCCTGTGCTGTCTTGGCTGTTTGCTTAGGGTCGTTGTCCTGTTGGAAGATGAACCTATGCCCCCGTCTGAGGTCCTGAGTGCTCTGGAGCAGGTTTTCATCAAGGATCTCTCTGTACTTTTCTCTGTTCATCTTTGCTTCAATCCTGGCTAGTCTCCCAATCCCTGCCGCTGAAAAACATCCCCACAGCATCATGCTGCCACCACCATGCTTCAGTGTTGGTATGGTGCCAGGTTTCCTCCAGATGTGATGCTTGGTATTCAGCCCAAAGAGTTCAATCTTGGTTTCGTCAGACCAGAGAATCTTGTTTCTCATGGTCTGAGAGTCTTTAGGTGCCTTTTGGGGCAAACTCCAAGTCAGATGTCATGTGCCTTTTACTGAGGAGTGGCTTCCGTCTGGTCACTCTACCATAATGGCCTGATTGGAGGGCTGCAGAGATGGTTGTCCTTCTGGAAGATTATCCCATCTCAACAGAGGAGCTCTAGTGCTCTGGCAGAGTGACCATCGGGTTCTTGGTCACCTCCCTGACCCAGGCCCTTCTCCCCTGATTGCTCAGTTTGGCCGGGCGGTCATCTCTTGGAGGAGTCTGGGTGGTTCCCAAATACTTCCATTTAAGAATGATGGAAGCCATTGTGTTCTTGGGGACCTTCAATGCTGCAGAAATGTTTTGGTACACTTACCCAGATCTGTGCCTTGACACAATCCTGTCTCTGAGCTCTACAGATAATTCCTTTGACCTCATGGCTTGGTAATTGCTCTGACATGCATTGTCAACTGTGGGACCTTATATAGACAGTGTGTGCCTTTCCAAATCATGTCCAGTCTTTTCCATTTACCCCAGGTGGACTCCAAACAAGTTGTTGAAACATCTCAAGGATGATCAATGGAAACAGGATACACTTGAGTCCATTTTGAGTCTCTGAATTCTTATGTAAATAATGTATTTCTGTTTTTTATTATTAATACATTTGTAAACATTTCTTAAATCCGGTGTTCACTTTGTCATTATGGGGAATTGTGTGTAGATTGATGAGGATATTTTTCTATAAAATCCAAGTCAAGGGGTCTGAATACTTTCCGAATGCACTTTATACATGACAATTTTATACATGGTATAATTACGTGATATGATAGCATTTTGCAAACCCTCTCCCCCCGTTGCTTCAATGGTTTCGACCACTAAAGTATTTCTTCACTACACGCTTCACTGCTTTGATTGGTGTAACGTTAGCTAGAAACCACAAGTGTCTATCCAGATAATTAAAAGGCTCCCGGGAAAGAACATTCAAGGAGCTTATAATTGCATGTCATCTGCAGTGTGCATGATCATGAGCAAAGTCATAGTAGCCTATCATTTCACTTCTCCTGTGAGAACCATGAACACGGCTGGCTTGGTTTTGCTGTACCGCAGCCGAAGCCAGTTTCCATCTGTGGTAAAGCTTTCCCTAAATCAATGCTTGTGACAAATCCAGCTCCAGAACCAGCCATAGAGCCAGTTGGCTAATCTTTTGAATAAGAGCTTTCCACACCTGGATGGTGCAACATTTTCCCGTTAGTATTTTCAAAATTCTTCAAGCTCTGTCAAATTGTTTTTTTGATCATTGCTTGGCAACCATTTTCAGGTCTTGCCATAGATTTTCAAGCAGATGTAAGTCAAAACTGTAACTCGGTCACTCAGGAACATTCACTGTCTTCTTGGTAAGCAACTCTAGTGTAGATTTGGCCTTGTGTTTCAGGTTATTGCCCTTGTGAAAGGTGAATTCATATCCCAGTGTCTAGTGGAAAGCAGACTGAACCAGGTTTTCTCTAAGATTTTGCCTGTGCTTTGCTCCATTCCATTAATTTTTTTATCCTTAAAAACTCCCCGGTCCTTAATGATTGCAAGCATACCCATAACATGATGCAGCCACCACTATCTTAATGATTGCAAGCATACCCATTATATGATGCAGCCACCACTATGCTTGAAAATATGGAGAGTGGTACTCAGTAATGTGTTGTATTGGATTTGCCCCAAACACAATTCTTTGTATTCAGGACTAAAAGTTAATTGCTTTGACACATTTTTTTTACAGTATTACTTTAATGCCTTGTAGCAAACAGGATACATGTTTTGGAAATGTTTAATTCTGTACAGGCTTCCTTCTTGTCACTCTGTCAATAGGGTTAGTAATGTGGAGTAACTACAATGTTGTTGATCCATCCTCAGTTTTCTCCTATCACAGCCATTACATTTTGAAAATGTTTTAAAGTCACCATTGGCCTCATGGTGAAATCCCTGAGTGGTTTCCTTCCTCTTCGGCAAATGAGTTAGGAAGGAGGTCTGTATCTATGTAGTAACTGGGTGTATTGATATACCATCCAAAGTGTAATGAATAACTTCACCATGTTCAAAGGGATATTCAATGCCTGCATTTTTAAATGTTTTACCCATCTTCCAATAGGTGCCATTCTTTGCGAGGCATTGGAAAACCTTCCTGGTCTTTGTGGTTGAGTCAGTGCTTGAAATTCACTGCTCAACTGAGGGACCTTACAGATAATTGTATGTGTGGGGTACAGCGATGAGGTAGTCATTCAAAAACCATATTAAACACTATTATTACACACAGAGTGAGTCCATGCAACTTATTATACGACTCGTTAAGCAAATGTTTACTCCTGAACTTTTGTTTTTTAATTAATTTGTGAAAATTTTGAGAAACATAATTCCACTTTGACATTATGGGATATTGTGTGTAGGCCAGTGACCAAAGAAACTAAATTTAATACATTTTAAATTCAGGCTGTAACACAACTAAATGTGGAAAAAGTCAAGGGGTTTGAATACTTTCTGAAGGCACATACCAGAGTCAAAAGATTGAAAACTTTAATTTCCAGTCAATGAATCATCCTGACATTTTGAAACGGTTGTATATGTTTGTCCCGTGTGGTTTCCTGTCCTCTCATGTTTTCCAGGAAAGCGGGGTGATTTTGGGATGAAAGCAATTTTAATTTACGATAATGTTACAAGTTTTGTCACAAAGGCCTGCGGGTCCAATGAAACTGTGCAAGCCTTCAAAAGTGGGAGGGTATCTATCGTTCTTTCAAGTTTTGTAAGGGCTAGACTTGTGCTAGAAAGAGTATGAACACCTGCCATCCATCAAATGATTTTATTAACTAGTTGACTAAGTCACTTACACAGTAGTCTGCCGCTGGAAATATCTGGTGTTATACGGGATGGCGGTTGCTGCAGTATATATTGATGTAGGATTTTAATTTGATCACCCCGTTGCAGGAGAACTTTGATTTTCATTGCAGGAAATCCAATCAAATCTAATTTTATTGGTCACATACACATATTTAGCAGATGCTGTTGCGGGTGTAGCGAAATGCCAAACTTGTAAATGTGAATGCCAAACTTATAGTGTATTTGAGTGTTAAAAATGCTTCTGAAGTTTGTATTTCCACTTGAAAAAAAATGTCCCTTGTGAAAAAGGAATCACCACTACAAAAATGTCCATTAAATATAATACATATAATAATTCATATTTCCTGTTGCTGCGGGATTATTATCCTGCTGTAGCAAACTGGCTCAAATTAAGATCCCACATCTGTATACTTAAGAAGATACTGCTGCTTATAGTTGAAACCTTTTGATGTAGGCAGATGGAAAGAGAGAGAGAGTAAATGCCTGCAGCCTTGCTATTTTTGGATTTCATGTAGCCTACATTCTTGGACAAAAAAACATCTGGATCTCAATCAGATTGTTTCCCAAAGGTTTCTCAGAAAAGACTAGAGGCGGTGATGAAGGTCTAAAAACATCCGCTGAATTAGTTCTATCCCTCGGCAGGCTTAGCCTCATCGTTATTATACACTGCCTTTGGAAAATATTCAAACCGCTTGACTTTTTCCACATTTTGTTACGTTACAGCCTTATTATACAATCTATTAAATCGTCCAAACCCCCTCGTCAATCTACACACAATACCCCACAATGACAAAGGAAAAACAGGTTTTTAGAAATGTTAGCTTATTTATATGAAAAAAATAAGAAATATCACATTTTCATAAGTAGTCATACCCTTTACTCAGTACTTTGTTGAAGCATCTTTGGCAGGGATTACGGCATTGAGTCTTCTTGGGTTTGACACTACAAGTTTGGCACACCTGTATTTGGGGAGTTTCTCCCATTCTTCTCTGCAGATCCTCTCAAGCTCTGCCAGGTAGGATGGGGAGCTTTGTTGCACAGCTATTTTCAGGTCTCTCCAGAGATGTTCAATCGGGTTCAAGTCTAGGCTCTGGCTGGGACACTCAAGGACATTCAGAGACTTGTCCCGAAGCCACTCCTGTGTTGTTTTGGCTGTGTGCTTAGAGTCGTTGTCCTGTTGGAAGGTGAACCTTCACCCCGTCTGTGGTCCTGAGCGCTCTGGAGCAGGTTTTCATCAAGGATCTCTCTGTACTTTGCTCCATTCATCTTTCCCTCGATCCTGACTAGTCTCCCAGTCCCTGCCGCTGAAAAACATCCCCACAGCATGATGCTGCCACCACCATGCTTCACCATAGGTATGGTGCCAGGTTTCCTCCAGGTGTGACGCTTGGAATTCAGACCAAAGAGTTCAATCTTGGTTTCATTAGACCAGAGAATCTTGTTTCTCATGGTCTGAGAGTCTTTAGGTGCCTTTTGACAAACTCCAAGCGGGCTGTCATGCGCCTTTTACTAAGGAGTGGTATCCGTCTGGTCACTCCACCATAATGGCCTGCAGAGATGGTTGTCCTTCTGGAAGGTTCTCCCATATCCACAGAGGAACTCTAGAGCTCTGTCAGAATGACCATCGGGTTCTTGGTCACATCCCTGATCAAGGCCCTTCTCCGCCGATTGCTCAGATTTGTCGGGTGGCCATCTCTAGGACAAGTCTTGGTGGTTCCAAACTTCTTCAATTTAAAAATGATGGAGGCCACTGTGTTCTTTGGTACCCTTCCCTAGATCTGTGCCTCGAGACAATCGTGTCTCGGAGCTCTACGGACAATTCCTTTGACCTCATGGCTTGGGTTTTGCTCTGACATGCCTTGTCAACTGTGGAACCTAATATAGACAGGTGTATGCCTTTCCAAGTCATGTCCAATCATTTTAATTGACTACAGGTGGAGTCCAATTAAGTTGTATTAACATCTCGAGAATCATCAATGGAAACAGCATTCATCAGAGCTCAAATTTGAGTCTCATAGCAAAGGGTCTGAATACTTATGTGAAATAAGATGTTTAAGTTTTTTATTTTTAATAAAAAAAATGTAAAAACCTGTTTTACGCTTTGTCATTAGGGGGTATTGTGTGTATATTGCTGAGGATGGTTATTTATTTAATCTATTTTAGAATAGGGCTGTAACGTAACAAAATGTGGACAACGTCAAGGGGTCTGAAAACTTTCCGAAGGCACTAAAGCTTATCATTATTATATATAGACCCCATAGCTGATCATTATTAAAAATACACCCTAAAGCTTATCATTCTTATATATAGACCGTAAAGCTGATAATTTAACCACATTTTCATCACATTTGGGGCCCCAGGGCACCCGACTTCCAGACTACACATTTTATCATGAGGCTACAAGAAAACCTTGACATTTTACATTTTAAAGCAAATTTCCTGCAATTCTACACTTTTTGTTGTCGTGATTAGAGAGAAACGTGCTGTTTTAAAGCTCATCTCATGCTATTGAGGCTGAACGAAAGGTCAAGAAGACCAGCAAGGACTTCAGCCACCCAAACCATGGCCTGTTCACCCCACTACCATCTAGAAGGAGGAGACAGTACAGGTACATCAAAGCTGGGAGCAGGAGACTGATAAACAGCTTCTATCTCCAGGCCATCAGACTGTTAAACAGTCACTACTAGCCGGCTGCCGCCCAGTACCCTGCCCTGAACCTTAGTTTATGTTACTAGCCGGATAGCCTCCGGTTGGTCCTCTACCCTGCAACTTAGAGAATGCTTTGCCTAATGTACATCAGTGGAGGCTCGTCCAAGGAGGAAGGGGAGGACTATCCTCCTCAGTGAATTTCATAAAAACTGAAACTGCACTTATATATGTTCACGTGTCACCAAATAGTTGATTAAAACACACTATTTTGCAATGAAGGTCTACAGTAGCTCATCCTACAGGGCTCCCAAGTGGCGCAGTGGTCTAAGGCACTGCATCTCAGGGTGTTACTACAGTCCCTGGTTTGAATCCAGGCTGTATCACATCCGGCTGTGGTTGGGAGTGCCATAGGGCGGCGCACAATTGGCCCAGCGTCGTCCGGGTTTGGCCGGGGTAAGCCGTCATTGTAAATGTGAATTTGTTCTTAACTTACTTGCCTAGTTAAATAAAGGTAAAATAAAATAAACAAAAAAAAAGCCTCAACAGCACTCTCTGGGGTAGAACCATGGTGTAGCCAGAGGACAGCTATTTTCCGTCCTCCTCTGGGTACATTGACTTCAATACAAGACCTAGGAGGCTCGTGTTTTTCTCACCCCCTTACACAGTAATTATGACAACTTCCGGAGGACATCCTCCAACCTATCAGAGATCTTGCAATATGAAATGACATGTTGTCCACCCAATCAAAGGATCAGAGAATTAATCTATAATTTAAAGCATAAGCTACAGCTAGCTAGCACTGCAGTGCATGAAATATCTTGAATAGTTGACTTAAAGAGCGAGAAAGACAATAATTGAACAGTTTTTAACAAATTACTTTCTTAAAAAATTAAGGAGAAGCGAGGGAGAGAGAGCTAGCTATATTTTGTTGTATTTTTTTCTCACTTTCACTTATCTAGTTAGCAAATGCAGCTAGGTAGTTTAGACCACTCAAACACCTGGCTCAAACAGAGAGGGATGCTATGTTAGCTAGCTGGCTATGGCTATCCAACACTGGAACTCTTCCAAGTGCTACAACCAACCGGGAAAATGTTAATATCATGTAGTAGCCTAAACCTATCGATGTTACATTGAGCTGAGTGAAGGGAATATGAATGGCAGGTATCCAATAAGCTGAAAAATAAACAAGGCTCATAAATAAAAAATGGTCCTCGCTCACCTTAAATGGCACTGACCACCACTGATGTGCATAGAGCCATTGAACACCGGTCATTTTAATAATGTTTACTTTATATGTATATACTGTATTCTAGTCATGGCTCATCCTATATAACTACTGCTGTACAAACCTTTTCTATTCATATACTGTCAATTGTATATTTATATTCCGGACTCTGACATTGCTTGTTCTGCTATTTCTTCATTTCATTATTTTTTACTGTATGTGCATATTGTTTTGTATTGCTAGGTATTATTACTGCACTGTTGGAGCTAGAAACACAAGCATTTCACTGCACCTGCGATAACATCTGCAAATCTGCGTAGCGACCAATAAACTTTGATTTGATTTTGACCTCCAGGGAGCCCACAACGTAAAAAATAATTTGTAAAAACGGTAATTACCTAACAATTTCATAGTAATTACACTTTTGTTTCTTTTGAGATTTATTGACACAAGCAGCACAATATCCAAATGTGTTACCATGTATTTACCAATTGTGTTAAATTAATTATTTGAGTGAAGTACCAGAGAGTCTCCATTGGATTTATATGTGTTGATAATGACTGTACTTTGTATACCATGACAAAACTCTGTGTGTTGTTGTTTATTTTTCAGGTGCGCACAGTTGCCGAGGGAATTAAGCCCCTTTTATTTACCATGTCATCTGGCCACTTTTCATTAGGCGGTCAATGACAGGGCAACATAATCCACTGTTTATGCAATTAAAGAGAGAGAGAGAGAGAAAGAGAGAGAGAGAGTGAGAGCGAGAGAAAGAGAGAGAGAGTGAGAGCGAGAGAAAGAGAGAGAGAGTGAGAGCAGGAGAGAGAGAGAGAGAGAGAGAGAAAGAGAGTGAGAGAGTGAGGGCGAGAGAGAGAGAGAGAGAGAGAGAGAGAGAGAAAGAGAGTGAGAGCGAGAGAGAGCGCGAGTGAGAGAGAGAGAGAGAGAGAGAGAGAGAGAGAGAGAGTGAGAGCGGGAGAGAGAGAGAGAGAGAGAGAGAGAGTGAGGGTGAGAAAGAGAGAGAGAGTGAGAGAGTGAGAGCGGGAGAGAGAGAGAGTGAGAGAGTGAGAGAGTGAGGACGAGAGAGAGAGAGAAAGAGAGTGAGAGCGAGAGAGAGAGAGAGAGAGAGAGAGAGAGAGAGAGAGAAAGAGATAGAGAGAGAGTGAGAGCGAGAGAGTGAGGGCGAGAGAGAGAGAGAGAAAGAGAGTGAGAGAGTGAGAGAGAGTGAGAAAGAGTGAGAGCGAGAGAGAGAGAGAGTGCGAGAGAGAGAGAGAGAGCGAGAGAGAGAGAGAGAGAGAGAGAGAGAGAGAGAGAGAGAGAGCGAGAGAGAGAGAGAGAGAGAGAGAGAGAGTGAGAGCAGGAGAGAGAGAGAGAGAGAGAAAGAGAGTGAGAGAGTGAGGGCGAGAGAGAGAGAGAGAGAGAGAGAGAGAGAGAGAGAGAGAGAGAGAGAGAGAGAGAGAGAGAGAGAGAGAGAAAGAGAGTGAGAGCGAGAGAGAGCGCGAGTGAGAGAGAGAGAGAGAGAGAGAGAGAGAGAGAGAGAGAGAGAGAGAGAGAGTGAGAGCGGGAGAGAGAGAGAGAGGGAGAGAAAGAGAGAGAGAGTGAGAGAGCGAGAGAGAGAGAGGGAGAGAAAGAGAGAGAGAGTGAGAGAGTGAGAGAGTGAGGACGAGAGAGAGAGAGAAAGAGAGTGAGAGCGAGAGAGAGAGAGAGAGAGAGAGAGAGAAAGAGATAGAGAGAGAGTGAGAGCGAGAGAGTGAAAGCGAGAGAGAGAGAAAGAGAGTGAGGGCGAGAGAGAGAGAGAGAGAAAGAGAGTGAGAGCGAGAGAGAGAGAGAGAGAGAGAGAGAGAGAGAGAATATAACCTTCCTCCTTAGCGTCATGCCCATTCACAGCATGTCAGCGATCTAGCATCCGTGCCATGATGCCAGTGAGACAACACAGTGACAGGCTGAATGGACTAGACCAGTCACAAGCTCCAATGTGGAATTAAGAAGGCAGACCAAGTAGCAGGAGAGAGCCGAGTGGAAGCAGAACTCAGCAGTGCACACCTGATGTTTCATTCCTCGGTTCAAATGAGGACATGATTACATAGCAGTGTCCTAGTGATTAACAGCAGTGGTGTTTTCTTTAGAAGCTGACAGAACACACTAAATCATTTTTAAATTAAATCCATGTAGTTAATACATGAATAGGTTTAGTTTTTTGGGCTTCAGTTCAAATTCATTAAGTTCATCACATTTTATGCTCCATGGCAGTACTTTCGTGAATATATACGGAGTGAGAACAATGTTAGGTAACCCGGTACTTATTAAAAGCCGATGGGTGAAATGCTTTATTGCTTGTGTATTATTACACCCCAGCCGGAACACTCCATTCTGCCACCTCTGGCTGCTTGGCATTCCCATCAATGTGAGAGGCTGACACACACTCACCCCGGTCATGTCTCCTCTCTGTCCCTCAGTGGTGGAACGAACCCCCCCCCCCCCCCCCCACTGCCAAAACAGCAGAATCGCTGCCTCAATCTGAAAACATACCTCTTCAGTCAGCCCTTTGGCTCAGTCAGCCCTTTGAAATTGTATTGGCTTTTACTCTCACTAGCATTAAGACTATTGGTACATATCTTGGTGAACATATATATATATATATATATATATTTTTTTTTAAATCAGTGAGTAACAAGGTGACAGAGCACATTCCCGTCTTCCACGTGGTTGTCCATATTAGTAAGTGGATTGTGGGTCTTGAAATCTATTCATTGTCCTATTCCTTCTTTTCACGTCATGCTAACTGCCAGCGCGGTCTCAGGGATGGTTGTACTGCTTATTGAAGGTCATACAAAGTCTTGTTGCGAAAACACACTGCTGCAAAAAACAAATGGGGTGGCATCACGATTAAATAACCATAAAAAGGGAACCTTCGCTGTGGATGGAGGTATCTCAGATCTCTGTGGAGATCTCTGCGACAAAAGAGGTATTGAGTGCCTCGGAGGAGACGGAACAGCTGAGAGGGATGTGATCCACCATGGCCATGATTTTGGCATGTAAATGGCTGGAAAGGTTGTGGTAAGAAATCCAAAATGTGTGGAGACTCAATGCATTGAATGCAAATCAATGGTTTGAGTTGCTCCCACTTTAACATGGTTGTTGTTTCTGTGCCACCTTCAATTAGGTTGTTGTTTCTGTGCCACCTTTAATTAGCATTCAATGCATTGAGTCTCCACACATTTTAGATTTCTTACCACATGGAACCTGTTGGCTATAGGCAATAATGGTAATTAATAAGGAAATAAAATTGCTGTTTCGGGCGGCAGGTAGCCTAGTGGTTAGAGTGTTGGGCCAGTAACCGAAAGGTTGCTAGATCAAATACCCAAACTGACAAGGTAAAAATCAGTTTTTCTGCCCCTGAACAAAGTAATTAACCCACTGTTCCGAGGCCGTCATTTTAAATAAGAATTTGTTCTTAACTGACTTGTCTGGTAAAATAAAAATGTCCAAGAGGTTTAGGCTGGGATTCAATCCGTGGTGTGCTATAGAGCAATGCACCAGACAGCTGTCAATGCAGCGATTGGCAGAGATCCCATTCACAGTAAACGCTGCAGATGTCAACTCTATTGTAAATTACCTTAAAATGTCAAGCGCTCTACAACGTGCCTCGGATTGAATCCCGGCCTTTAGACTCTTTCTAGGAATCTCCCATTACATTTGCAGTGGAATGCTTACTGGGCCTTGGATCAGTTCACGACATCTGGCTTTCATTTAAGCAACGATTCAAACACGTCTCTCGTTCTTTAAGCCAAAGACATAAAATAGATGTAAAATATCAGTTATAATATCAAATTGGGAGCTATTTCTATGACTGGTATACTTTGTAAAACCTGAGGATCTGCCAGAAGAAGATATAGTGAGCACGGCAGGCTATGTTCTTGTGACATCTATTTCTGTTATCCACTCTGGTTCAAGTTGTTTACAACATTTAATACATTTAATCATACATTTCCAGTAGAGAGTAGTGACCAATCAGAATATCCTTTACTGGAATGAATGTACCATGTGACTCCACTTGAAATTTAAACTAGAATGACCTCACTTGAAATCTAGTTGAAAGTGGGAGCTGACACATAAAATAAGACAGTACTACAGGTGTGTTGTACATGTCACCATGCACAAAGCAGTCTTTTAGGGGTGAATCAAAATGGAGAAGATAAAAAAAAATCCTGGAGCATAGATGATTAATGGAGCATGAACACAATGCTCAGTGATATCCGTTGTGCGATTACGAGGACACGGTCCCTTATATGTAACGCGTACGTTGCAAACGTCCAATTACTCACCACAACGACTCTTTGGTCCGGCATGGTCTCCGCGGCTGTGCTTTGTGTTGTAGTCACTGCAGGAGCCTGGGCCACAGTGACTGGGCCTTTTCTTCTGGGTGGGAAACTGACATCTGCTTCCAATCCTCATTTGTAATGCCTGTCAAGTGTCACCGCCACCAGCACCAGTGTGCTTCTCGTAACAGTTTACATTAAATTGTACAGCTATTGAGTTACTTTGAAACGAACCTGGATTATGTCTTCCCCACTGCGAGTGAAAACCCAGAAGGCACAGGTTGGAGTCTGGGTGTGATATTCTGGTTATGCAGAGCAGCTCGCTGGTAAGGAGTTCTGACTGAAATATGGATTTCTGATTTGTAATTTTTGTTGAAAAGTACATACCATTCCATGTTCAAGGTCAGAGGGAGGTAAATGTTCTTGCACTTAAATCTAATTTAGATTTTTGTATAATGGTAGGGAGGAAGCTGGGTCAAAACAACACGAGAAAATCATGGCAAGCCGTTGGAAGTTGGAACCATGGTTTCATTACAAGGAGTTCCAAAACATCACTAAGACAGCAGTACAGGGAGTTCCAAAACATCACTAAGACAACAGTACAGGGAGTTCCAAAACATCACTAAGACAACAGTACAGGAAGTTCCAAAACATCACTAAGACAACAGTACAGGGAGTTCCAAAACATCACTAAGACAACAGTACAGGGAGTTCCAAAACATCACTAAGACAACAGTACAGGGAGTTCCAAAACATCACTAAGACAACAGTACAGGGAGTTCCAAAACATCACTAAGACAACAGTACAGGGAGTTCCAAAACATCACTAAGACAACAGTACAGGAAGTACCAAAACATCACTAAAACAACAGTACAGGGAGTTCCAAAACATCACTAAGACAACAGTACAGGGAGTTCCAAAACATCACTAAGACAACAGTACAGGGAGTTCCAAAACATCACGAAGACAACAGTACAGGGAGTTCCAAAACATCACGAAGACAACAGTACAGGGAGATCCAAAACATCACTAAGACAACAGTACAGGGAGTTCCAAAATATCACTAAGACAACAGTACAGGGAGATCCAAAACATCACTAAGACAACAGTAAAGGAAGATCCAAAACATCACTAAGACAACAGTACAGGGAGTTCCAAAACATCACTAAGACAACAGTACAGGGAGTTCCAAAACATCACTAAGACAAAAGTACAAGAAGTTCCAAAACATCACTAAGACAACAGTAAAGGAAGATCCAAAACATCACTAAGACAACAGTACAGGGAGTTCCAAAACATCACTAAGACAACAGTACAGGGAGTTCCAAAACATCACTAAGACAACAGTACAGGAAGTTCCAAAACATCACTAAGACAGCAGTACAGGGAGTTCCAAAACATCACTAAGACAGCAGTACAGGGAGTTCCAAAACATCACTAAGACAACAGTACAGGGAGTTCCAAAACATCACGAAGACAACAGTACAGGGAGATCCAAAACATCACTAAGACAACAGTACAGGGAGTTCCAAAACATCACTAAGACAACAGTACAGGGAGATCCAAAACATCACTAAGACAGCAGTACAGGGAGATCCAAAACATCACCAAGACAGCAGTACAGGGAGATCCAAAACATCACTAAGACAACAGTACAGGAAGATCCAAAACATCACTAAGACAACAGTACAGGAAGATCCAAAACATCACTAAGACAACAGTACAGGAAGATCCAAAACATCACTAAGACAACAGTACAGGAAGATCCAAAACATCACTAAGACAACAGTACAGGGAGTTCCAAAACATCACTAAGACAACAGTACAGGGAGTTCCAAAACATCACTAAGACAACAGTACAGGGAG
The DNA here is from genome assembly GCF_013265735.2 of Oncorhynchus mykiss. Lineage (NCBI taxonomy): Eukaryota > Metazoa > Chordata > Actinopteri > Salmoniformes > Salmonidae > Oncorhynchus > Oncorhynchus mykiss. The sequence goes on along the minus strand of NC_048583.1, from coordinate 58,056,919 downwards.
TTCCAAAACATCACTAAGACAACAGTACAGGAAGTTCCAAAACATCACTAAGACAGCAGTATAGGGAGTTCCAAAACATCACTAAGACAACAGTACAGGGAGTTCCAAAACATCACTAAGACAACAGTACAGGGAGTTCCAAAACATCACTAAGACAACAGTACATGGAGTTCCAAAATATCACTAAGACAACTGTACAGGAAGTTCCAAAACATCACTAAGACAACAGTACAGGAAGTTCCAAAACATCACTAAGACAGCAGTACAGGGAGATCCAAAACATCACTAAGACAGCAGTACAGGGATATCCAAAACATCACTAAGACAACAGTACATGGAGTTCCAAAACATCACTAAGACAACAGTACAGGGAGTACCAAAACATCACTAAGACAACAGTACATGGAGATCCAAAACATCACTAAGACAACAGTACATGGAGTTCCAAAATATCACTAAGACAACAGTACAGGAAGTTCCAAAACATCACTAAGACAACAGTACACGAAGTTCCAAAACATCACTAAGACAGCAGTACAGGGAGATCCAAAACATCACTAAGACAACAGTACATGGAGTTCCAAAACATCACTAAGACAACAGTACAGGGAGATCCAAAACATCACTAAGACAACAGTACAGGAAGATCCAAAACATCACTAAGACAGCAGTACAGGAAGATCCAAAACATCACTAAGACAACAGTACAGGAAGATCCAAAACATCACTAAGACAGCAGTACAGGGAGATCCAAAACATCACTAAGACAACAGTACAGGGAGATCGAAAACATCACTAAGACAGCAGTACAGGGAGATCTAAAACATCACTAAGACAACAGTACAGGGAGTTCCAAAACATCACTAAGACAACAGTACAGGGAGTTCCAAAACATCACTAAGACAACAGTACAGGGAGATCCAAAACATCACTAAGACAACAGTACAGGAAGATCCAAAACATCACTAAGACAGCAGTACAGGGAGATCCAAAACATCACTAAGACAACAGTACAGGGAGATCCAAAACATCACTAAGACAACAGTACAGGAAGTTCCAAAACATCACTAAGACAGCAGTACAGGGAGATCCAAAACATCACTAAGACAACAGTACAGGGAGTTCCAAAACATCACTAAGACAACAGTACAGGGAGTTCCAAAACATCACGAAGACAACAGTACAGGGAGATCCAAAACATCACTAAGACAACAGTACAGGGAGTTCCAAAACATCACTAAGACAACAGTACAGGGAGATCCAAAACATCACTAAGACAGCAGTACAGGGAGATCCAAAACATCACTAAGACAGCAGTACAGGGAGATCCAAAACATCACTAAGACAACAGTACATGGAGATCCAAAACATCACTAAGACAACAGTACAGGGAGATCCAAAACATCACTAAGACAACAGTACAGGAAGATCCAAAACATCACTAAGACAGCAGTACAGGAAGATCCAAAACATCACTAAGACAACAGTACAGGAAGATCCAAAACATCACTAAGACAGCAGTACAGGGAGATCCAAAACATCACTAAGACAACAGTACAGGGAGATCCAAAACATCACTAAGACAACAGTACATGGAGTTCCAAAACATCACTAAGACAACAGTACAGGGAGATCCAAAACATCACTAAGACAACAGTACAGGAAGATCCAAAACATCACTAAGACAACAGTACAGGGAGTTCCAAAACATCACTAAGACAACAGTACAGGGAGTTCCAAAACATCACTAAGACAGGTGACATATAGATTGTGCAAAACAACTGAATTGCTTCACACTTAGAGCAAAATATACCAGTGGCTGTATATACCCTGTTAGTAAGGTTCAGAAAGCATTTATCGCTTGCTGTGTGGGTGGAAAACTCAGATTTCAGGTAACGTGCTTTCAGGAACAAAACAATATGAGCACCCACAGTCTGTTAAATCACCACAGATAATAAGATCCCCCCCCCAGGGGTGTGTTTTGGTCCCGTTTATGATGATGCATTTCAATGATAGTAAGAGTCAATTCTTCAATAAGTTGAATCATGAGAATTGTAGATGATCCCGCTTTAGTTAATGTCTTACCTGGCTGGGAGAAATAACTATAGTTTAAAATGAATGAGATTATAATTTAGTATATATTTAAGAACAGAAATTGAGCACAAATTGAATTGTAATGCAAACACCGAGGCAATGTATATAAAATTCAGAGAGATAAGATGGGGAGGAAACGCGATTGGTCCAAGAATACCTACAGACTAGCAAGAAACATGTATCCTCTGGCCAATCCCCAAATGGACTTCCCCTCCAGGAAAAACCCACTGCGAATGTCCTGCTCTTCCTACTGATGAGTAGGAAACGGAGTGCCCCATATCTCATCATCCCTGTGTTACATCAGGGCACGATCTGCTCATCTCAGGCACATCCGCTGTGTGTATAGCAGTTGAGTGCCAAAAGGGACGGAGCGAGTGCCAAAAGCGAGGGACGGACTGTAAAATCTGCCTCAAATGTTCCAATCCATGTGCTTACTCGGATTCCAAGCCAGGAGATTAATGTAATTCTCTGGCACAACAGGAATTCTATCAGTCCCAAAGGAGTCAGTGAGGTTAAGATCCGATAAGTAGTAGTGTTTAAATCCATGCCGCTGGGCCTGTCGGGGTGAGCGGCGGGACACTGGACTCCACTCACGTCGTTAGGAAAGTTACTATAGCGGTGATCAAAGGCCATTTAAGCCAGGGGGGAGACAGGGCGGTTACAACACCCCTTGTCAGCCCAGTCAACACTGGGAGTGGGCCATTCAGTCTGTTTAGGTCACCAGGCCAACAGAGGTAACCAGGGTAAAAGCCTTGTAAGTACTGTGGTTGACCTTTGACCTATAGGGGGGGTTATACATTAGAGCGGGACGTTCCTGTACTGGATAAATGATTCACTATGATAAAAGCCTCCTGATTGCATAATATCGACCAAAATGCAATGCTACTATAAATGAGTGTTAACGTTAAAACAATATAAATCATCACTAGATAATTTATCAAATGTTTTATTGCAACTAAAAGGAATTTATTTCTATGTCATGTGTAACGCATATGCTGGGAGTCGGAAAGCAAGTGCAGGTGGTGAGTTTAATAATAATCGGAACATCGAACAATATAATAAACACGAGTAGTGTATAAACATGAAAAACATAAACAATACTGCCTGGGGAAAGAAGCTAAGGGAGTGCCAGATATAGGGGAGGTAACCAGGAAGGTGATGGAGTCCAGTTGAGTGTCATGAGGTGCAGGTGCACGTATCAATGGTGGCAGGTGTGCGTAATGATGAGACAACATCGAGTGCCAGAGAGGGTGGAGTGTGAGTAGACGTGACAGTACCCCCTCTGACTCACAGCTCCAGCCGCCGGACGACGCCGAGGACCAGGAGCGGTCCGGTCGCTTCTTCTGAGGCGCAGGAACCTGTAGAGCCGGCCGAGGCATGGGAACCTGACTTGCCAGCAGAGGCATGGGAGCCTGACGAGCCGGCCGAGGCATGGGAACCTGACGAGCTGGCCGAGGCATGGGAGCCTGACGAGCCGACCGAGGCATGAGAACCTGTTGAGCCAGCTGAGGCATCCCCGGTTGCTTCGGCAGTGGCACTTGGACCCGACTTGTTGCCCTGTTGCTTTGCCTTGGTGAGGCTTTGTTCTGTAACATGCACGCTGGGAGTCAGGAAGTACAGGGAGAGCACATGTAATAAAAAACAGAACATAGTACAACACAAGAAACAGGAAAAGCGTACAGACATGAAACAGAGTCAGTAACGCCTGAACCTAAGGGAGTGCCAGATATAGGGGAAGGTAATCAGTTAGGAGATGGAGTCCAGTTGAGTGTCATGAGGTGCAGGTGCACATAACGATGGTGGCAGGTGTGCGTAATGATGAGACCTCTGGCAACGTCGCGCGCCGAAGAGCGGGAGTGGGAGTAAACAGGACATCATGCTATTGTGCAGAGTTTCTCTTAACCTGTATCCTGTTATAAAGCACTCTAGGGGATGTTACAGGGAGATACATTTCAATAAATAACCATAATCAGTGTTTCAATGGGTCTGGTTTTCTCCAGGTGCTAACCACCACCTCCAATGTTGTACTACTTGAGTATGTATGGGCACTTGTACTGTAAAATCAACTGTCATTTTTCTACATGATGGAAAAGGGAATATTGCCCGTTTTCTTTAGAAAATAAATGAGTATGAAATATTTTGTACTTTCTGTCTACTTTGTAATTAATATCTGCTAACTTTTTTGGAAGAATCTTTCTCTATATTCTCCTATTATATCTCATGTGGGTGTGATGATTGTTTACTGTGTGGAGATTTAACTCAGATGAACCCCCGGCAGGAACACTTGGCTCTGGGGAGGCGTGGGCGGGAGGTTGCTTTCTAATTTGAGCGAACGTCTCCTCAGTATCCTCGCTGTTGTTCTGATGACTTATTTTGCATTGGAGCGGTGCGGTTATATAATTCTCAAACGGAATTGCTAAAGATATAGTGCCCGAGCCTGGCCCTTGTTACTCACGACTCTTTAGTCTCTAATCATTAGGATCCATTACCTTATTAGCTATCTGTCCAGTACTGAGAATCCAAACAGAATGTACAGTCACGTAGCAGACCATAGAATCAAAAACACCGTCGTTCGTCAAATGAATTGACACGTTCCAGGAATTTGACCTGTGAAATGGTGCTGACATGGAAAGACAAAACATATACAGAAAGAATAGAGGAATTCAAAGTGAAACGTCACAAAGGACACGGTGTTGTCAGTGATGACGTCATAGCGGTGCACTCAGGTAGGTCAAACGGTCACCTGTGATACAAGTCTGTATTCGATGTTGTGCGATTGACAGGCCATTAGGGGCAACAGTGAGCACTGTTACCTTCAAGTAGGCGTTTGGTTTTACCTTGGCATTGTGGATGGGGATGGTGAATGTACAGTAAGCATCCGTCTCTGGTTCCAAAAAGCCAAAGGTTCAATGTTCAAATCCAGCAATAGAAAGTTTTTTTTTTGTTTTAAGCCAATCACAAACCTTAACCATTCTGAGGTAATGCCTAAACGTAACCTTAGAACGATACAGAGAAGTAACCAAAATGTAATTCTGACGTGAGACTGTGAGAGCTTTTTGGTACACTAGTCTAGACCTCAAGCCAAAGTCATGAGGATTTGGCCAATTTTCAAGTGATAAATTTCAGCCAGGCTACAGCTTTACAGCAATTTCCTAAAAGTGCTCTTGAAGTGAGTCATCCTTTGAACTGGGATGAACTTAGTGTAACAGGCACCACGCTTCACTGCTCTGCTTCAGTGCTCTCATGTGGGAAATTATGCATGGTGATCCTAGCAAGAGAAAAAAGATGAGTGAGTGATTGCCACTGTCATATTTCTTTTTCGGCAACCACCATGGATTAGTGTGTTGTTATTCTTGGCAAGCGCTGACCCCTTGACTCACAAAGCCCTAATATCTTGGATTAAAGTTGGCTTCAATCATTTGTTGCCAGAGGGCATTTCCTGTGCCTGAACTCCCTTTTCAAATTTGTCCTTTTAATTATCATGTGCCCTCATTATGTTTTTGTTGGCTTTGCCCCATGCTTCATCCTTACAAACAGCTGTGCACAAGTAGTTTCTGTTTCGCTCCTAGCCCTAGTAATACACCCATGAGAAAAAAGGAGGCCTTGAGATTTCGATCCAACCAACTGTGTAATTTTTTTTTTGGGGGGGGGGATAAAATTGATATTTAATTGGTTTTATTGGCAGGAATATACATAAAATTAAGAAGAGGACAGATAAGAGGATACAGTTTATAGAAATGTGGTGGGACCGGGTTTTGATTTGACTCCATCCCACACAAGCAGGGGACTGCATATGTGCTGAGGGTGGTGACCTGCTCCACCAACCTCCGCCACAGCCGTTTAAGTTTTGAATTGTTCTTTGATTTTGTCGAGTTATATAATACCTGTACTGGCTAATACATTCCTCCATAAAGATATTTAAAAGGAAAAGAAGCTGGCATGTTTCAACAGATATATTTCCTACATGGGACCATTAAGGATGGTAAGCAACTGTGAGAACATGTCAAATAGACAAAGATGCATTCTTCTACACCCCCTTAGGCATGCTCATTATTTAGTAGTACTGTGATTGCACAATACAGTATAAGACCAAGCAATATTGGTTAAGAATTGCAAAAAGGGGTTGAAAATTAAGATTTTCTAGAAGTCACGGTGTGACGGTAGTATGGCACTGTAACACAATGCAACATTGTTGCATCAATGTTGCTAACGTAGTTCCATCATAATTTCTTAGATAGTTATGTATTGAACATTTAGACAGGGCCATGATTAAATCTGTCTAAATTGTAAAGTCGTGGTATTGTTGAATATTAGTTATGACTGACCGATAACCATCAGTAATGTTAATAAGCTGGATCATTTTAAGTGTAGCTTGGCATATTAGCATATTAGCAAACAGTGCTAACATTAGTGTGATGGTGGTGGTTGAACAACGCATGACGATGATGATGATGACATATGATGGAAAGACGGAGACCAAACAAATGGATATAAATAGTGTTATTGTAACGACGGAATGTCCTGCAGTTAATGAATGAACATACATTAATTTGACACTGTCAAGCACTGCCTTAGGCACTTTAGTGTAGCGTAATAAAATGCAATCACTATTTACTGCCCCTAGTGGCTTGAAAAAAATGTTATGCATTGATCCTGGTCCATGTTGCTACTCCAATATGTGGTGTTAACTGTTAATGCGGTCAAAGTATTGAAACCGTAGACTGCTATGGTTGCACTGGTTTCTGGTTTCTACAGATACTATATATATATATAATACTTTATTATGATCATGCACAAGCCTTTATAATGTCTTATAATATTTGCATTTTTTTTTGGTTTTTTTGTCATTTAGCAGACACTCTTATCTAGAGTGAATTACAGTAGTGAGTGCTTACATTTTCATACTTTTTTTGTGCTGGTTCCACATGGGAATTTAGTCAGGATCAATAAATGGTTGTTATATAGTCAGGATCAATAAATGGTTGTTATTTAGTCAGGATCAATAAATGGTTGTTATTTAGTCAGGATCAATAAATGGCTGTTATTTAGTCAGGATCAATAAATGGCTGTTATTTATTCAGCATCCGTAAATGGCTGTTATTTATTCAGGATCAATAAATGGCTGTTATTTAGTCAGGATCAATAAATGGCTGTTATTTAGTCAGGATCAATAAATGGCTGTTATTTAGTCAGGATCAATAAATGGCTGTTATTTAGTCAGGATCAATAAATGGCTGTTATTTAGTCAGGATCAATAAATGGCTGTTATTTATTCAGGATCAATAAATGGTTGTTATTTAGTCAGGATCAATAAATGGTTGTTATTTAGTCAGGATCATTAAATGGTTGTTATTTAGTCAGGATCCGTGAATGGCTGTTATTTATTCAGGATCGTTATTAGATGATAATGAGGCTGGGGTCAAGAATGCTTTGACAAATCTGATAACACATTGTAACTGTATCACAATGCAGTATACCTGCAGGCTTTAAGTAAAGTGTTGTAACGTTTTCTTTGAGAGTCAGCACACTTTTCTCCAATCGACTTGCTAGTTTACTTTGAATGTGTATAGGGAGATCCAAAACATCACTAAGACAACAGTGACCATGTCAAAAACAGCAAGCAACATGTTTATGCATTCAGAATGTCCCATAAATTCCATTTTTATTCGCATGGTAACAAGTACAAACACTTTAAAAAAATCCAACAAAAAAAGATATTTGGATACTTGCAATAATTGTAGCTTTACATTTTGCATGAATTTCAAGTGAAACAAAGACCTCATTCAGCATTCCGATGTTTGTTGTCAGGAACATGTCCATAATTCCTAGAATCTATTGCGGAAGGGTTTGCTCGAGATTAAGGCTTCCTTTTCCACGAAAAGGGCAAATGAGTGCACGCTGCATTTAAAATAATAATCAACATCTATTTTTAATCAGGGGACATTTCTCCTGAGGGCTGATCAGATCTAGCTTTGATCCCTGTGTTCAGAAAGGTATTTCAGTATTTATTAGGGTTCTGCTACGTTAAGGCTCATGCTGTCAAGAGCACCCCAGCACCTTGTGCTGGGGACAATAAAATACCAAATTTGCAGTTTTGTCACGCAACACAATACCACAGATGTCTCAAGTTTTGACTGCAGGAATGGCCACCAGAGCTGTTGCCAGAGAAAATAATGTTAATTTCTATACCAACATCATTTTAGAGAATTTAGCAGTACGTCCAACCGGCCTCACAACTGCAGACCCTGGATAATGCCAGCCCAGGACCTCCACATCCGGCTTCTTCATCCCTGTGGGATTGTCTGAGACCAGCCACCCGGACAGCTGATGAAATTAAAATTTATTTACCTTTATTTCACTAGGCAAGTCAGTTAAGAACAAATTCTTATTTTCAATGACGGCCTATGAACAGTGTGGGCAGAACGACAGATTTGTGCCTTGTCAGCTCAGGGGTTTGAACTTGCAACCTTCCGGTTACTAGTCCAACGCTCTAACCACTAGGCTACCCTGCCACCCGTGTTTCTGTCTATAATAAAGCCCTTTTGTGGGGAAACCCTCAGACGGATTACCAGGACGTGTACTCAAAGCATGCGTGGACCCACTTGCAAGAGTCTTCACTGACATTTTCAACCTCTCCTTGACCGAGTCTGTTATACCTACATGTTTCAGGCTGACCACCATAGTCCCTGTGCTCAAGGAAGCGAAGGTAACCTGCCTAAATGATAACCACTCACGTCTGTAGCCATTAAGTGCTTTGAAAGGCTGGTCATGGCTCACATCAACAGCATCATCCCGAATACCCTAGACCCACTCTAATTCGCATACCACCCCAACAGCTCCACAGATGACGCAATCTCAATTACACTCCACACTGCCCTTAAGACACTAACAGCTTACAGACGGTAGGCAATTAAGGTCACAGTTATGAAAACTTAGGACACTAAAGAGGCCTTTCTACTGACTCTGAAAAACACCAAAAGAAAGATGCCCAGGGTCCTTGCTCATCTGTGTGAACGTGCCTTAGGCATGCTGCAAGGAGCCATGAGGACTGCAGATGTGGCCAGGGCAATAAATTGCAATCTCCGTACTGTAAGATGCCTAAGACAGCGCTATTGGGAGACAGGATGGACAGCTGATCATCCTCGCAGTGGCAGACCACGTGTAACAAAACCTGCACAGGATCGGTATATCCGAACATCACACCTGCGGGACAGGTACAGGATGGCAACAACAACTGCCCGAGTTACACCTGGAACGCACAATGGACCTGGACTGTCCCATTGACAATCCCATTGAGCACGTCTGGGACTGTTGGATCGGAGGGTGAGGGCTAGGGCCATTCCCCCCCAGAAATGTCCGGGAACTTGCAGGTGCCTTGGTGGAAAAGTGGGGTAACATCTCTCAGCAAGAACTGGTAAATCTGCAAATCTCATCTCCATGAGGAGGAGATGCACTGCAGTACTTAATTCAGCTGGTGGCCACACCAGATACTGACTGTTACTTTTGATTTTGACCCCTCAGATTTGTTCAGGGACACATTATTCTATTTATGTTAATCACATGTCTGTGGAACTTGTTCAGTTTATGTCTCAGTTGTTGAATCTTGTTATGTTCATACAAATATTTACCCGTGTTAAGTTTGCTGAAAATAAACGCAGTTGACAGTGAGAGGAAGTTACTTTTTTTGCTGAGTGGCGGTGTCAGAGGAAATCCCCCAAAATTGTCAATGACTCCAGTTACCCAAGTCATAGACTTTTCTCTCTGCTACCGCACGGCAAGATGTACCGGAGTGCCAAGTCATGGTCCAAAAGACTCCTTAACAGCTTCTACCCTCAAAGCCATCAGACTGCTGAACAATTAATCAAATGACCACCGGACTATTTACATTGATCCCCCCCCCATTTGTTTTTACACTGCTGCTACTCGCTGTTTATTATCTATGCATAGTCACTTTACCCCAACCTACATGTACACAGTACCCCCTGTATATAGTCTTGTTATTGTTATCTTATTGTGTTACTTTTTACATTATTTTTTACTTTAGTTTAGTAGTAAATATTTTCTTAACTCTTTCTTGAACTGCTCTGTTGGTTAAGGGCTTGTTAGAAAGCATTTCACTGTACAACACGTGTTGTATTCGGCACACGTGTCAAATAAAGTTGATTTAATTTGTTCGATTTTCTCACTGAGCCACACAACTTGCTCTAATAGAAATAAATCAACTTGTGAAGAATTTTCAAGGTCATGTGTACTTTCTATCATCACTGTATAGTTGTTTAACTGTAAATATAAGTTAAACACTTATTATAACATAGTTACAGCTTGTTTTAGTTGTTACTGTACAGTCTCTAGAAGTACCCAAGATTATTAACTCATTTTGTTTAAGCCTGCAGTATAGAGTGCCCTGAATCTGTCAAAAACATTTTATATACTGAAGCTTGAAGCTGCAGCTCTAATGCATTGAGTTACGTTGTCTTTATAACACACCCTCCATACAGTAGGGCATTTCAGGTATTTTCAGTGGCATACTTGTGTGCCTAAAGGCACGTTGAGGATTAAGTAAGTACGTTTCAAAATGATATCCCATTTCATGTGAGTCTGCAGTTTAGAGTAAGCTGATTTAACAGTAATTATTAGTTGGTTAGAAACAAGTTGGATGTGCCAAAAACAATAATTACTGAAGTTGGAAGCTGCATCTATAATGTACAGCTATCGTTCTCTTTTTAAAGCAACTCCCCTACCCACCTGTACAGATTCCTAAGCAATACAGTGCCTTGCTAAAATACTCAGACCCTTGGGATTTCTTCACGTTTTATTTTGTTACAAAGTTTATTTTATTTATTTATTTTATTTATTTATTTCATTAACAGTTTGTCAACAATCTATGCAAAATACTATTTAATGTCAAAATGTAAGATCAATTATATATATTATTTTAAGATGAATAAAAATGTAATAGCTATTATATAGTTGTTGCATAGGTATTTTTCCTGTGCTTAGCTCCATCCTGTTTCTTTTTATCCTGAAAAATGTTCAGATGTCAAGCATACCCATACCATGATGCAGCCAGTACCATGCTTGAAAGTAAGGAGGCAGTTACTCAGTGATGTGTCGTGTTGGATTTGCCCCAAACATAAAGCTTTGTACTTAGGCTAAAAAGTGTATTCCTTTGCTGTGCTTTTTTTTTTTGCAGTATTACTTATTCTGTATATTTGTACTCTTCTTTTCACTATTCATTATTGTGGACTTACTACAATGTTGTTGATCCATCCTCAGTTTTCTCCCATCACAGTCATTAAACTCTGTATCTGCTTTGTAATCACTAATGGCCTCATGGTAACATCCCTGAGCAGATTAATTCTTGTCCTGCAGCTCAGTTCAAAAGGACGACTGCATCTTTGTTGTGTCTGGGTGGTTTAATACATCATCCACTAAATAGTTATTAACTTGACCATGCTTAAAGATACATTCAATGTCTGATTTGTTATTGCTACCCATCTACCAATCACTGCCTTTATTTTCAAACAGCTTCCTGGTCTTAGTAGTTGAATCTGTGCTTAAAATGCAATACTTGCCTGAGGGAGGACCTTATAGATGTTGTATGTATGGGGGACAGAGGAAGGGTTAGTCAATAAAAAATCATGTCAACCTCCATTATTTCACACAGAATGAGTCCATATAACTTATGTGATTTGTTAAGCCACATTTTAACTAATTTAGGCTTGCCTAAACAAAGGGGCTGAATACTTATGCAAAACGTATACTTTAGTTATACATGTTTTATTTATCTGAAAAAAAATACAAAAAAACTTCCACTTTGACATTAGAGAGTATTTTGTGTAGATTGTTGACAAAACCCGCCAGATTAAATCAATTTGAATCTCACTTTGTAACACAATAAAATGTGAAGAAATCCAAGGGGGCTGAATACTTTTGTATGGCACTGTATCTGGTATAATGCACAAATTGTTCTCAGTGTAAAATATAACTGTTCGCAATATCTGTACCCAGAGGTACTAAAAAGGCCTGGCTGTTGTTCTCTCCCGAGACGGAGAGGTGAAGTGTCAGGTCCTTTTCGAGCTCACTGACATATTGATAGCTGATGGCTGAGGGCCTTTTTCCCCTCAGCCATCATCTGGAACACATCACTATTTATGTGCACTGTGGACAAGGGGTACCTGTTAAAATGATGTATAGAATTTAGCTACCCCTATATACCCCTGAAAAGGAAAACATGAGGGGAATGCTTTGAGTCGTGCATGTTGCCCACGGGCTATGGCTTCCTGTAACGTCGGGCTGGGGGAATAGCCTGGGTCAGAAGTCACGGGGTGGTTCTGGGCCTGTTTTATGACTGTACGGGAACACAGCTCCATGATAGATGTGCTGAGACGTCACTTGGCTTTTCCCGAGGCCCTTTGAAGGTAACAAGGCCCCTCTCTCCACGGCCATAATTCCAAAATGAAGGACCCTCTGGTGGGATGGGGGGCCTCTGGCTAAGTTAAAGGACAGGAGAGCACAGAACGGCCACGGTCACATTGGCTTCTTTCATTCCTCCGATATTGTTGTTGAATAACACCGTTGGCTATGGAGTTCAGTACAGGACATCCCTCAGACATTTACACTACTTTGTACGACTAGGCCTACTACTTGATGTGTATGGAAGTGTAGCAGTGTACCGGCGCGGCACTGACTGTGAGGGTATGCATTCTCACACAAACCAGCTACAGTAGCTTCATTCTATACAGTAACTTTATGGCAGGCCTTAAAATGTTTCATCAAGTCTGTCAATATTACATCAGAAATCCTACCACACAGCAATGTGTGCACTGTGTAGAGGAATCGTTACTGTTGTGGATTTTTTTAATGATATAGTCATCCTTTTTTTTTTCTTTTTCTTCACACATATGGTGTGGGCTCCCGTCATTGTAAATACGAATTTGTAGTTAAATAAAAGTTTTAAAAAAAATATATAATTGTCATGAATCTCAGTGCAGCATATTGGTCATCTGTGGTCATCACCATCATATTATCTATAGATGGATAGATGTGAGTGAGGATGTTGCTACTGTGAGAGTATCAATGTCCACAATATATTAGCATTTTCCTTCCTCTCTACCCATTTGACATTTGAGTCATTTAGTAGACGCTGTTATCCAGAGCGACTTACAGGAGCAATAGGGTTAAGTGCCGTGCTCAAGGGCACATCGACAGACGGCTTGGGGACTCGAACCAGTGACCTCTCAAATCAAACATTATTTGTCACATGCGCCGAATACAACAACTGTAGACCTTACAGTGAAACGCTTACAAGCCCTTAACCAACAGTGCAGCTCACAAAAGAGTATTTACCAAATAAACTAAAGTAAAAATTATAAAAAGTAACAATAAAATAACAATAACTAGGCTATATACAGGTGGTACCGGTGCTGAGGCAATGTGGAGACTATATACAGGTGGTACCGGTGCTGAGGCAATGTGGAGACTATATACAGGTGGTACCGGTACTGAGGCAATGTGGAGGCTATATACAGGGGGTACCGATACTGAGGCAATGTGGAGGCTATATACAGGTGGTACCAGTACTGAGGCAATGTGGAGGCTATATACAGGGGGTACCGGTACTGAGTCAATGTGCGGGGGTACAGGTTAGGCGAGGTAATTTGTACATGTAGGTAGGGGTGAAGTGGCTATGCATAGATAATAAACAGTGAGTAGCAGCAGTGTACAAAACAAATGGAGGGGGGAGGGGGGGGGGTCAATGTAAATAGTTCGGTGGCCATGTGATTAATTGTTCAGCAGTCTTATGGCTTGGAGGTAGAAGCTGTGAAGGAGCCTTTTGGTCCTAGCCTTGGCACTCCGGTACCGCTTGCCATGCAGTAGCAGAGAAAACATTCTCTGACTCAGTTACTGGCCCAAATCTCTTAACCGCTAAGCTACCTGCCCAACTTGGCTTGTCTCTCAAGGCTGGCTGTATATCTCTTATCCATCCCCATAGTCCTATAAAACCTGTAGCCTTGCTGTGATCTTTTGGACTGCTGATGACACCTACTGGACATACTCCACACCACAGTTTAAACTGGGCATCTCCAGCCCTGTTCCTTGTTGTCTTAGGTACCTCTTTATGTAGTGTTGTCTCTCTTGTCGTGATGTGTGTTTTGTCCTATATGTTAGATATTATAATTTATTTATTTTTCCCAGCCCCCGTCCCTGCAGGTTGTCTTTTGCCTTTTGGTAGGCCGTCATTGTAAATAAGAATTTGTTCTTAACTGACATGCCTACATAATTAAAGATTATAATAAAAATGTATAAAATAAAAAAGATACCCTCCTGTACAGTAGCTGGCCTCTCCAGCCCTGTTCCTGTAGCTGGCCTCTCCAGCCCTGTTCCTGGAGAGACACCCTCATGTAGTAGCTGGCCTCTCCAGCCCTGTTCCTGGAGAGACACCCTCATGTAGTAGCTGGCCTCTCCAGCCCTGTTCCTGGAGAGACACCCTCATGTAGTAGCTGGCCTCTCCAGCCCTGTTCCTGGAGAGACACCCTCCTGTAGCTGGCCTCTCCAGCCCTGTTCCTGGAGAGACACCCTCCTGTAGCTGGCCTCTCCAGCCCTGTTCCTGGAGAGACACCCTCCTGTAGCTGGCCTCTCCAGCCCTGTTCCTGGAGAGACACCCTCCTGTAGCTGGCCTCTCCAGCCCTGTTCCCCAATGGTCATACATGAGTAAAAGTAAAGATACCTTAATAGAAACAAGTGAAAGTCCCCCCCAGTAAAATACTACTTGAGTAAAAGTAAAAACGTATTTGATTTTAAATATAATTGCTAAAATATATGTAAGTATCAAAAGTAAAAGTATAAATCATTTAAATTTCCTTATATTAGGGCAAACCAGAAGGCACCATTTACATGTTTTTAAAATGTAAGTGTAGGTGTTCACTCCAACCCTGTTCCTGGAGAGAAATCCTCCTGTAGGTGTTCACACCAACCCTGTACCTGGAGAGAAATCCTGCTGTAGGTGTTCACTCCAACCCTGTACCTGGAGAGAAATCCTCCTGTAGGTGTTCACTCCAACCCTGTTCCTGGAGAGAAATCCTCCTGTAGGTGTTCACTCCAACCCTGTTCCTAGAGAGAGACCCTCCTGTAGGTGTTCACTCCAACCCTGTTCCTAGAAAGAGACCCTCCAGTAGGTGTTCACTGGAGTGTAAACCTGCAAAAGGGTATCTCTCCAGGAACAGGGTTGGAGTGAACACCTACAGAAGGGTCTCTCTCCAGGAACAAGGTTGGAGTGCCCTGGTTTAAACGGAGGCTGCATGTACGGTCCTGAATTGCACCATTTTCCTGTCTTGCTGAGCATTCAAAATGTAACAAGTACTTTTGGGAGTCAGGGAAAATGTGTGGAGTAAAACATACATTATTATTATTATATTACATTATTTTCTTTAGGGAATGTAGTGAAGTAAAAGTAAAAGTTGTCAAAAATATAAATAGTAAAGTAAAGCACAGATACCCCCCCCCCCCCCCAAAAAAAATAACTTAAGTAGTATTTTAAAGTGTTTTTACTTAAGTACTTTACACCACTGCAAATATCCAAATAACGGATTAGTCAGATGCTTCTTAAATGTATTCTATTATATAGATAATACTGTATGTTAGATATGGCTGAAAAATATATAATAAGGTAAGGTATTCATTTGTAAGGTATACATGAATATCTCAATAGTTAAGTTTGTAAATAACTTTACAGGTTTTGTAGACTAATGTATAAAAGTCCCGTAGTGTTTATTTCATTGGTTGATACAGGGTGATTTATTCTCCACAAGGTGGTGGCAAACACCATTCTGTAAAATCTTCTCCGGGATACGGCTACTAGGAACCTACACAATGATCTGGGCCTGTATTCACAACGCGTCTCAGAGTTGGAGTGTTGATCTAGAATCAGTTTAGCCTTTTATATCATAATGAATAATATTATATGGACGGATCCTAGTTCAATACTTCTTCTCTGAGAGGCTTTTGTGGATACAGGCCCAGAATACATACATACATACATACATTTGACCAGAATAGGAAGTTAATTTAACTTGATTTTTTAAATACAGGTTTGTCTTCTTGAGAAAAAAAACATAGACCTGTAAGTTGAAATATAAATTTGGGATGGCTGTCAGGCTGTAGATACAGTATTTGATACATGTATATTATTTGAAAAAGGAAGACTGGTTTATATTTTTATTAGCAAAGATCAAGAAAAACACAAAAAGCAATATTCTACCAAATCACAGTAAAAGCACATAGCAATGTAACATGTACTGAGGATGGATAAGGGGCCCTTTCCCATAGCAATGTAACATGTACTGAGGATGGATAAGGGGCCCTTCCCATAGCAATGTAACATGTACTGAGGATGGATAAGGGGCCCTTTCCCATAGCAATGTAACATGTACTGAGGATGGATAAGGGGCCCTTTCCCATAGCAATGTAACATGTACTGAGGATGGATAAGGGGCCCTTTCCCATTGCACATAGCACTGTAACATGTACTGAGGATGGATAAGGGGCCCTTTCCCATTGCACATAGCACTGTAACATGTACTGAGGATGGATAAGGGGCCCTTTCCCATAGCAATGTAACATGTACTGAGGATGGATAAGGGTCCCTTTCCCATTGCACATAGCACTGTAACATGTACTGAGGATGGATAAGGGGCCCTTTCCCATTGCACATAGCACTGTAACATGTACTGAGGATGGATAAGGGGCCCTTTCCCATAGCAATGTAACATGTACTGAGGATGGATAAGGGGCCCTTTCCCATTGCACATAGCACTGTAACATGTACTGAGGATGGATAAGGGGCCCTTTCCCATTGCACATAGCACTGTAACATGTACTGAGGATGGATAAGGGGCCCTTTCCCATAGCAATGTAACGTGTACTGAGGATGGATAAGGGGCCCTTTCCCATTGCACATAGCACTGTAACATGTACTGAGGATGGATAAGGGGCCCTTTCCCATTGCACATAGCACTGTAACATGTACTGAGGATGGATAAGGGGCCCTTTCCCATAGCAATGTAACATGTACTGAGGATGGATAAGGGGCCCTTTCCCATTGCACATAGCACTGTAACATGTACTGAGGATGGATAAGGGGCCCTTTCCCATTGCACATAGCACTGTAACATGTACTGAGGATGGATAAGGGGCCCTTTCCCATAGCAATGTAACATGTACTGAGGATGGATAAGGGGCCCTTTCCCATTGCACATAGCACTGTAACATGTACTGAGGATGGATAAGGGGCCCTTTCCCATTGCACATAGCACTGTAACATGAACTGAGGATGGATAAGGGGCCCTTTCCCATAGCAATGTAACATGTACTGAGGATGGATAAGGGGCCCTTTCCCATTGCACATAGCAATGTAACATGTACTGAGGATGGATAAGAGGCCCTTCTATGAAATACCTATTTTAACATTCCTGACAACGAATATCAATGTTTTTATAAATGTTTTGTCAACATTTTTACCTATTTTTCAAACACAAATCAATGACAGCATTTCAAGGTGAAATCAAGTTTAATTAAACATAGTTAAAACTAAATATGGATGTTGATTTAATGTTGAAGTCAGGTCTTTGCCCGGTGGGTTAAAACTAACCGAATGTTACCAATAAGAGTACGAAATCCAAACTGCTGTTGTTTTATACAATGTTTATGGTTTGAAATGACATGTGGTAGAATACTTTAGAGAGTGAAAATTGGGTACCCAACTTCCTGCCGGTGCCCCAACCACACAAACACAACATCCTATTTTTGTTGTTGACATATCCAGTGATTAATGGCTCCAACCCACATTTTCTTGGCCTGGAAAAGTAAATTAAAGCCACCCACATTTTAATCCTATTTTGCCCTCAAACAAACTGCAGGGGTCGATGATTGTGTTGTGGTATGAAATCTTACCAGAAATTGGATGGACTTTTGTTCAAAGCAGGAGCTTGCAGTCACATTAATATTTGTAAATACACTTGCTGAATTATAGAGTTTAATTAATTGGTGCTTTAAAATAATACTAATTAGACATAAAATGGGATGAATATCTAAAGTACTATAACATCCACTACTGGTGATTCGTAACAATTGTATTATGCTCATTACAGATTGACAATACGTGCTGATATTTCCAGACAGATTTTTTTAATAATATATAGATAGACTCAATGAAAAACTAAAAAGCAGTATAAATGCAGATGTGGTTCACTTGAATACTGTAAAAGCAGATGTATCCTATCCACTAACAACAATATGTAGAAGACAAATACGAAACAGCAATCTGAATACTAATAGAATCTAACCATCAAAAGCACTGACTGGTTCTAGTTCAAAATATCAGCATAAGTACAATAGGATTTGTAATAACATGATAAACTTGGGGCTTTATGATAATCACTGTAATTGACTTAAAGTCTGACATTTGTACACGATTTGATGCATAATTAACTACAGTATAACAGTGGAAAGTAAAACATTGAATTAGTTCAGATCAAAAGCTTCGAAGAATCAAAATCAGCTGTTTTGGTTATTTTGCTTTAAAACATATTATTTTGCTTTATAAGCACTTTTATGTTATAAGTTAACATCTGAAAGAGATAAAACGACAGCTTGTGGATGTCCTGAAAATTAGACAGGCATACATTATTGTCCTTCTTCTCCAAGCATAGTGCCTGTACATCTTAGCATCAATACTCTTACTTGAGGAAAGTTCCACATACAGTGGATCACATTAGAACAGAATAACTGCATTTTTCAGAGAGGGAGCCTCATGTTTCTCTTTAACATCTATTTTCAATCCATGACCTTCTCCATTTGTTTTGTAGGTGTCCTTGCACACTCAAACACACTCCTTATGCAGACGGTCAGTCAAAATACCCACATGTCAGATTGACGTGTAATGTTTGCCAAAGCTGGTGAGCTTGATCTTCTCAGGGAGGATGATGTTGACAGAGCGGTCCCCCTCATCCTCGCTGTTATTGGCTCTCAACAGATGCTCTCTCTGCTGGCGCACCAGATGGCTGTACTTGGCGTTGGCCATCCACGTCTCGCAGCGGTTGAAGAAGATAATACCTGTGGTTCCCAGGATCACCAGGCAGGTGAGCAGGCCCAGCATCCCGAAACAGATGAGCTGACTGCGGGTGACCAGGCTGGCGGCAGAGGCCGAGTGAACCGTCTCCTTCAGGCTGATCTTGAGAAGGTCCCTCTCGGGGGGCCTTAGTAGTTTATGGAAGGCGTGGGCAGGTAGGCTGTAGTGTGATGGGGAGAGTTTGGCCAGCCTGAGTTTGGCTTTGGGCCTGTGTGGCTGCTGGGTCGGTGTACATTCATGCCCAGTGAAAGTGCACCCTGGGAGGCACAGACAATGGTACATCCCAGCCCTGTTCTTTTGGCTCCCCACCACGCAGGTGCCCCCGTTCCCACAGGGGGAACTAGCACAGGGGGAGAGGGGGTCCACATGGGTGTTGTTACAGGTGGGGCCGTTGAAGCCCGCGGGGCAGGCGCAGGTGAACGCAGGACCGTAGTCGGTGCAGTTGCCCCCGTTGAGGCAGGGGTTGGGATCACAGCTGTCCGTGTCAATCTCACAGAAGTCTCCAGCGAATCCAAGGGGACAAGCGCAGGAAGGGTAGGCTGCCAAGCCACCGGCATCGGAGCAGGTGCCACCATTTTGGCAGGGAGAGCTGAAGGGCAAACCAGTTCACTTTGATTTCTCTCTAAAGTCCACAGTATAAAACTGTACCAGAGATTATGGCAACATACAAGAGCTCAAGAGGGTTTACATTTTTTTATTTTTTTTATCGGTCACATCTCAGAGGTTGTGTAAGACCATTCAAATTATATGTTTTGTTGTTAGCCAGTACTGTGTTCACAGCCACATGCTCACAGCCGTTCAAACAGGATGCCTTTTTAATCCTTATGCTGCACTAGACATTCACTCTAGACATTCACTCTAGACATTCACTCTAGACATTCACTCTAGACATCCACTCTAGACATCCACTCTCGACATTCACTCTCGACATTCACTCTCGACATTCACTCTAGACATTCACTCTAGACATTCACTCTAGACATTCACTCTAGACATTCACTCTAGACATTCACTCTAGACATCCACTCTAGACATCCACTAGACAGTTATGGGCCTTTCTTGCAGAGCTTAATGAAGGTCCATGATTACTGAGCTCCAATGTGGGCTCAGTGTTTAGGAATCATTCTCAGAGTCCCACAAAAAGAAAGGTAATATACATCTCCATGCAAAAGTAATTTCAGTTAGAGGATTTAAATAGAACTGAAATGATTGCTTGTCAACTAAAGAGAAAGGACACACAGACAGAGCTGTATTGAATTTTGTGTCGGGGTCCTCTCAGTCAATAACAGGCCAGTGTAACAAAGAGCAATCATAATGAGATTCAGTGAGACTATGGCGGTCAAGGAAGGCTGTATACCTATCAGTCTCCACAGACAAGCCTGTGTCCATTTGAAAGGCAGAAGGGTTGATCCCCCAATGGATTCAATGGCACCTAATCTGGTATTGAAAAAGCTTTAGAGACTAAGGTTTTAATTAAGATAATGCAAACCATGTCAAAATTTCATACCCGTTTGTTAGACATGATCCCTTTTTCAGGTGGCAGCTCTCTCCTGTGTAACCAGGCAGACAAATGCAGAGGTATCCTCCCTGGCCAGTCTGGATGCATGTGGAGTTATCAGTGCATGGTTTAGATGAGCACTGGTTGGTGTCTGGAAAAAGTTGATAGAATGTTGTTGGGAGAGGTCATCACACACACACACACACACACACACACACACACACACACACACACAGAGTTTGTTATGATTTTATTGCCACATAGTAAATTGAAAACAAACAAACCAGTGACAAGTAGACTATATTTGACACCTCCCCACCCATGGTGTCTTTAAGACAGTGGAGCACATAGAGCCATCATAGACAGGAAACACTATTTTCTTTCAACCCTCAAACATATGCTTTCTCTTTCAGCTCGAGGTAAAGTCATAAAAATTTACATAAATATACAGTATTTTGAAGATTAAACAAAGTATGTGCTATCTGTGAATCATTCAGCTGTATCTTATGGGATCCTACCTTATTCACATGGTCAGGCCTGACATGTGAGAGAAAGGTGGATTGGACTCACCTTGGTCACACTGGCTCCCCATCCAGCCCTCTTCACAGATATGATACCCACCTTCACAGATACCCACCTTGGTCACACTGGCTCCCCATCCAGCCCTCTTCACAGATATGATACCCACCTTCACAGATACCCACCTTGGTCACACTGGCTCCCCATCCAGCCCTCTTCACAGATGCACTGCCATGCTTTCTCACAGCTGCCATGAAGACAGCCAGGGAAGGGCATGCACTGCTTGCATGTTACACCCTGCCAGCCTGGTTTGCATCTGAAAACATGATTCAGATGAAGGGGACCATTGTTATGCTTCACATATGTTTTTACTCGCCCAGATGAACGATTATTGGATGTTTCCACAGGGTGTATTATTGTATAATTGATTGGGAAAAAGTAGATTTTTTAAAATATATTTGTAAACAATACATCTAAACTTGGAATTAGCAGGATGAAAAACATCATTTATTGTTTAGTCTGTGACGACTTGGCCATGTGGAAATGGGGTGAAATAAGATGAAAATGGACTGCTTATGTTGATGAAACATGGTTTCTACAAATATTTAACATACTTCCGATGATCTACTATATAATTGAATTACCTGCATTCCTCAGGCTTTTCACAGTAGCCGTTTTCAGGATTGCACCCTGCGCTGCATTCAATAGCTTGGATATGTGAAAGAGAAAACACGAGATTAGCTATGAATTGCCTTTTCAAAGACCTCAAAGATAAAACAGAACATTCATTTAAAAGGAAAATATTCGCAGCTAGTAAGTGATTTATTATTAAGTTATTACATCTCAATGACAGCCGTTATGTAATGAGGGTACTATTGCTATAATGGAAACTATAATGGATTATGTGGTAAATTACCTTTAGTGATGGCAACACTCAAGACCAGAAATAACCCAAATGTTGTCAGGCACATCCTGATTTTCAGCATGCTTCTTCTCCTGTAAAATAAGCATTTGTCAAATCGCAGCTCAGTTTCTAATTTCTCTGTCAAAAATAACTACAGGGTTTCGTAGGATAACCCAATGCGCTCAGCACGACCAGTCCCTCGCCTCCAAAGAACCGGTTGACATTGTTGAAAAGTTGATTATACGTGCATGCAGCATCGGACCTGAATTAAAATTGGTCAAGCCCTTGTTCTGAAAGAACAGCCTACACACCACGCACTAAATAGCATAGGATACCCAATTACGCACGAGCACAAACGAAAATGCGACAAGAAGAACTATACCATAAAACGTTACGATATTAACCTAAATCTTCACTGATAAATCAAAAACTTTGCTTAAAATTATACATTTTACCTATATCGCTTAGTTGTTCAGCTAGCTAGTCAGTCATATTGGATGCGTCCAAGCATGGCACTATATTTACTGGAATAAAGACGGCCGTGTAGCTATTCAGACGTGAGGTTTTTGTGTGATAGAGTAGACAGACAGCATTGTGGTCCACGCTTGGCTCCTCCCGTCTGATTTAGGAAAGGAGCTGTCCAGTCCTCTGACCTACTGAACACATGAGGGGAAAGGCACACGTAGCCTAACGTTATCTGTTCAATAACTTGCAGCGCAATCTATACAAACTTCTCAAAAGTATCGGCAGGGTTCGTTGCCATACTCATTAATTCTAATTTGTTTTGTAAGACCTCATTGTTTATGATACAGTAACCATTTAAACACTTATTGTCAATAACAATTGTCTGGTCAATTCTACAAAAATGCCAACTGAATTATATTCTACCCGCACTATTTCCAATTCTTTCCTCAGGCAAAAGGTGTAATTTTCTTGTGCCACAAATAGAAGGGCTTAAACTCAAAGCTCTAATTTACGGGTTCTTCGTGTTCCCAGACTTTATTGGAGCTGCAGTAGACTAGGGGAGGATCTATTACAATATAAATATAATTTATAAAAATCGCGTCTCCATTTAAGTCGATGACGGTATAATGAGAAGTAAGTCAGGAAGAAAAAGCAGGAAGTGTACCCTTACATCTGTGCTGTGATTTGTTGAGTAAATTACAAAACAATGCATTGCATTGCATGACCCACATCAGTTATCATGACCCACATTTAACATTACCATGGCAATCCAGCATCAGTTGATAGAACATTCCAAAATAACATGGAGATGATTGCATCACAATACCAGGCAGCCAAATCTCGATTGTATAATGAGTTTACCAGTCAAATTGCCAAGTTTAGAGCTTCCAAGCCCGTTCCATTCATTATATGTATATGTAGGTTGTTTTCATTAAAACGTCACTATACCTTCAATTTGGCTGATGGAAGTGGCAAGGAGACCGAGCCCCAGTACCGATAAAACCATTGACAACTAAACTCAGCAAAAAAAGAAACGTCCTCTCACTGTCAACTGAATTTATTTTCAGCAAACTTAACATGTGTAAATATTTGTATGAACATAAGAAGATTCAACAACTGAGACATAAACTGAACAAGTTCCACAGACATGTGACTAACAGAAATTGAATAATGTGTGCCTGAACAAATGGGGGGGTCAAAATCAAAAGTAACAGTCAGTATCTGGTGTGGCCACCAGCTGAATTAAGTACTGCAGTGCATCTCCTCCTCATGGACTGAACCAGATTTGCCAGTTCTTGCTGAGAGATGTTACCCCACTCTTCCACCAAGGCACCTGCAAGATCCTGGACATTTCTGGGGGGAAAATGTGTGCCTGAACAAAGAGGGGGTCAAAATCAAAAGTAACAGTCAGTATCTGGTGTGGCCACCCTCACCCTCCGATCCAACAGGTCCCAGCGTGCTCAATGAGATTGAGATCCAGGCTCTTCGCTGGCCATGGCAGAACACAAGACATTCCTGTCTTGCAGAAAATCACGCACAGAACGAGCAGTGTGGCTGGTGGCATTGTCATGCTGGAGGGTCATGTCAGGATGAGCCTGCAGGAAGGGTACCACATGAGGGAGGAGGATGTCTTCCCTGTAACGCACAGTATTGAGATTGCCTGCAATGACAACAAGCTCAGTCCGATGATGCTGTGACAAACCGCCCCAGACCATGAAGTACCCTCCACCTCCAAATCAATCCCGCTCCAGAGTACAGGCCTCTGTGTAATGCTCATTCCTTCGACGACAAAGCAAATCCGACCATCACCCCTGGTAAGACAAAACTGTGACTCGTCAGTGAAGACGTTTTGCCGGTGATGTCTGGTGATGGCCTGCCTTACAACAGGCCTACAAGCCCACAGTCTAGCCTCTCTTAGCCTATTGTGGACAGTCTGAGCACTGATGGAGGGATTGTGCGTTCCTGGTGTAACTCGGGCAGTTGTTGTTGCCATCCTGTACCTGTCACGCAGGTGTGATGTTCGGATGTACCGATCCTGTGCAGGTGTTGTTGTCTGCCACTGCAAGGACACTCCGCTGCCGTCCTGTCTCCCTGTAGCCTTAGCAGCTTCTTGGGTTGATTTTGGAGCCTCAGCAACTTCCAGAGTTGATCTTGAAGCCTCAAAGGCTTCTTCAGTTGATCTTGGAGCCTCAGCAGCTTCTAGAGTTGATCATGGCATCTCATACAACTTATAGAGTGTATCTTGGAGCATCAGCAGATTCTGTAGATGATATTGGAATATCACCAGCTTATAGAGTTGATCTTGGAGCCTCAAAGGCTTCTTCAGTTGATCTTGGAGCTTCAGCAGTTTCTAGACTTGATATTGGAGCCTCAGCAGCTTCGGGTGTATATTTTGGAACCTCTGCAGCATCTAGAGTTGATATTAAAGCCTAAGAAGCTTCTAGAGTTGATCTTGGTGCACCAGAGCTTCCAGAGTTGATGTTGGTGCCACAGCAGCATCTAGAAACCCACCTGGGTTTGTGGGTAGTTGTTTTCTGTTTTGTGTCTGCACCAGACAGAACTGTTTTATTTTGTTCCACTTTGTTATTTTGTTTCAGTGTTCAGTTTGAATAAATAATCATGAACACGTACCACGCTGCGCTTTGGTCCTCTTCTTCAGACGAGCGTTACTAGCATATAGAGTTGATGTAGGAGCCACAGCAGCATCTAGAGTTAATCTTGGAGCCTCGAAAGCTTCTAGAGTTGATGATGGAGCCTCAAAATGTTCTAGAGGTGATGTTGGAGTCTCAAAAGCTTATAGAGTTTACATTGGAGCCTCAATAGCTTCTAGAGTTGATCTTGGCATCTCAGCAGCTTCTCTAATTGATATAGGAGCCTCAGCAGATTCTAGAGTTGATGTTGGAGCCTGATCAGCTGAACAGGATCCTGGAGCATCAGCAGCATCTAGAGTTGATCTTGGAGCCTCAGCAGCTTCTACAGTTGATCCTTGAGCCTAAGCAGCTTCTTGAGTTGATATTGGAGACTCAGCAGTTTCTAGGGTTGATCTTGGAGCCTCAGAAGCTTCTCTAGTTGACATTGGATCCTCTGCAGCATCTAGATTTGATCTTGGCGTCTCAGCAGCTTCTAGAGTTGATCTTGTATTCTCATCAGATTCTAGAGTTGATTTTGTAGCCTCAGCAGCTTCCAGAGATGATATTGTCATGTTAGCAGCTTCTAGAGTTGATCTTGGCGCTACAGAAGCATCTAGAGTTGACCTTGGAGCCGCAGCAGCATCTAGAGTTGATCTTGGACACTCAGCAGCATCTAGAGTTGATATTAAAGCCTAAGCCGCTTCTAGAGTTGATGTTGGAGCCTCAATAGCTTCTAGTGTATTCTGGACAGTCAGCAGCTTATACAATTTATCTTGGCGCCTCAGAAGCTTCCAGAGTTGATATTGGAAACTCAACTGCATCTAGAGTTGACATTGGAGCCTTTGCAGCTTCAAGATTTGATATTGGATTCTCAGCTTCTAGAGGTGATATTGGAGCCTCAAAAGCTTCTAGAGTTGATATTGGATTCTCATCAGCTCCCAGAGTTGATTTCGGCATCTCAGCAGCTTCTAGAGTTGATCTTGGATCCTCAGCAGCTTCTCGAGTTGCAATTGGAGCATTCTGCAGCTTCTAGAGTTTATGTTGGATTCTCAGCAAATAAAATACGATTTATTTGTCACATCCACACGGCTAGCAGATGTTAATGTGAGTGTAGCGAAATGCTTGTGCTTCTAGTTCCGACAATGCAGTAATAACCAACGAGTAATCCAACCTAACAATTCCAAAACTACTACCTTACACACACAAGTGTAAAGGGATAAAGAATATGTACATAAAGATATATGAATGAGTGATGGTACAGAACGGCATAGGCAAGATGCAGTAGATGGTATCGAGTACAGTATATACATATGAGATGAGTATTGTAGGGTATGTAAACAAAGTGGCATAGTTTAAAGTGGCTAGTGATACATGTATTACATAAAGATGCAGTAGATGATATAGAGTACAGTATATACATATACATATGAGATGAGTAATGTAGGGTATGTAAACATTATATTAAGTAGCATTGTTTAAAGTGACTAGTGATATATTTGACATAAATTTCCATCAATTCCCATTATTAAAGTGGTTGGAGTTGAGTCAGTGTGTTGGCAGCAGCCACTCAATGTTAGTGGTGGCTGTTTAACAGTCTGATGGCCTTAAGATAGAAGCTGTTTTTCAGTCTCTCGGTCCCTGCTTTAATGCACCTGTACTGACCTCGCCTTCTGGATGATAGCAGGGTGAACAGGCAGTGGCTCGTGTGGTTGTTGTCCTTGATGATCTTTATGGCCTTCCTGTGACATCGGGTGGTGTAGGTGTCCTGGAGGGCAGGTAGTTTGCCCCCGGTGATGCGTTGTGCAGATCTCACTACCCTCTGGAGAGCCTTACGGTTGTGGGCGGAGCAGTTGCCGTACCAGGCGGTGATACAGCCCGACAGGATGCTCTCGGTTGTGCATCTGTAGAAGTTTGTGAGTGCTTTTGGTGACAAGCCAAATTTCTTCCGCCTCCTGAGGTTGAAGAGATGCTGCTGCGCCTTCTTCACAACGCTGTCTGTGTGGGTGGACCAATTCAGTTTGTCCGTGATGTGTACGCCGAGGAACTTAAAACTTACTACCCTCTCCACTACTGTCCCATCGATGTGGATAGGGGGGTGCTCCCTCTGCTGTTTCCTGAAGTCCACAATCATCTCCTTTGTTTTGTTGACGTTGAGTGTGAGGTTATTTTCCTGACACCACACTCTCAGGGCCCTCACCTTCTCCCTGTAGGCCGTCTCGTCGTTGTTGGTAATCAAGCCTACCACTGTAGTGTCGTCTGCAAACTTGATGATTGAGTTGGAGGCGTGCATGGCCACGCAGTCATGGGTGAACAGGGAGTACAGGAGAGGGCTCAGAACGCACCCTTGTGGGGCCCAAGTGTTGAGGATCAGCGGCGTGGAGATGTTGTTACCTACACTCACCACCTGGGGGCGGCCCGTCAGGAAGTCCAGTACCCAGCTGCACAGGGCGGGGTCGAGACCCAGGGTCTCGAGCTTGATGACGAGTTTGGAGGGTACTATGGTGTTAAATGCTGAGCTGTAGTCGATGAACAGCATTCTCACATAGGTATTGTGGTATAGTGCAGTGTGGTTGGTGGGTCTAGTGTGTCAGGTAGGGTGGAGGTGATATAGTCCTTGACTAGTCTCTCAAAGCACTTCATGATGACGGAAGTGAGTGCTATGGGGCGGTAGTCATTTAGCTCAGTTACCTTAGCTTTCTTGGGAACAGGGACAATGGTGGCCCTCTTGAAGCATGTGGGAACAGCAGACTGGGATAAGGATTGATTGAATATGTCCGTAAACACACCAGCCAGCTGGTCTGCGTATGCTCTGAGGGCGCGGCTGGGGATACCGTCTGGGCCTGCAGCCTTGCGAGGGTTAACACGTTTAAATGTTTTCCTCACTTCAGCTGGGAGAGAGTCCGCAGGTTTTGGTTGCGGGCCGTGTCAGTGGCAATGTATTGTCCTCAAAGCGGGCAAAAAAGTTATTTAGTCTGCCTGGGAGCAAGACATCCTGGTCCGAGACAGGACTGGTTTTCTTTTTGTAATCCGTGATTGACTGTAGACCCTGCCACATACCTCTTGTGTCTGAGCCGTTGAATTCTGACTCTACTTTGTCTCTATACTGACGCTTAGCTTGTTTGATTGCCTTGCGGAGGGAATAGCTACACTGTTTGTATTCGGTCATGTTTCCGATCACCTTTCCCTCGTTAAAAGCAGTGGTTCGCGCTTTCAGTTTCACGTGAATGCTGCCATCAAGCCACGGTTTCTAGTTTGGCCAATTCCAGCGCCGACATAGATGGCCGCCTCGCTTCGCGTTCCTAGGAAACTATGCAGTATTTTGTTTTTTTACGTGTTATTTCTTATATTGGTACCCCAGGTAATCTTAGGTTTCATTAAATACAGTCGGGAAGAACTACTGAATATAAGAGCAACGTCAACTCACCATCAGTACGACCAGGAATATGACTTTCCCGAAGCGGATCCTGTGTTCTGCCTTCCACCCAGGACAATGGAATGGATCCCAGCCTGCGACCCAAAACAACGACGTCGTAAAAGAGGGAAATGAAGCGGTCTTCTGGTCAGGCTCCGGAGACGAGCACATCGCGCACCACTCCCTAGCATACCACTAGCCAATGTCCAGTCTCTTGACAACAAGGTTGATGAAATCCGAGCAAGGGTAGCATTTCAGATGGACATCAGAGACTGTAACGTTCTTTGCTTCACGGAAACATGGCTCACTCGAGAGACGCTAATGGAATCAGTGCAGCCAGCCAGCTGGTTTCTTCACTCATCTCGCCGACAGAAACAAACATCTTTCTGGTAAGAAGAGGGGCGGGGGTGTATGCCTTATGATTAATGAGACGTAGTGTGATCACAACAACATACAGGAACTCAAGTCCTTCTGTTCACCTGACTTAGAATTCCTCACAATCAAATGTCGACCGCATTATCTACCAAGGGAATTCTCTTCGATTATAATCACAGCCGTATATATTCCCCCCCAAGCAGACACATCGATGGCCCTGAATGAACTTTATTTGACTCAGCAGCTTCTAGACAGATCTTGATCTTGGAGCCTCGGCAGCTTCTTGAGTTGATGTTAGAGCCTCAGCAGATTCTAGAGTTGATGTTGGAGCCTGATCAGCTCATCAGGAGCTTGGAGCCTCAGCAGCATCTAGAGTTGATCTTGGAGCCTCAGAAGCTTCTCCAGTTGACAGTGGATCCCCTGCAGCTTCTACAGTTGATCTTTGAGCGTAAGCAGCTTCTTGAGTTGATCTTGGAGTCTCAGCAGTTTCTAGGGTTGACCTTGGAGCGTCAAAATGTTCTCTAGTTGACATTGGATCCGCTGCAGCATCTAGAGTTGATCTTGGAATCTCACCAGCATATAGAGTTGGTGTTGGAGTCTCTGCAGCTTCTAGAGTTGATATTGTATTCTCATCAGATTCTAGAGTTGATCTTGGAGCCTCTGCATATTCTAGAGTTGATCTTGGAGCCTCTGCAGCTTCTAGAGTTGATCTTGGAGCTACAGAACCATCTATATTTGACATTGGAGCCAAAGCAGAATCTAGAGTTTGTCTTGGAAACTCAGCAGCTTATATAGTTGATCTTGTAGCCTCAGCAGCAACTAGAGTTGATATTGGAGCCTCAGAAACTTTTAGAGTTGAAATTAAAGTCTAAGCAGCTACTATAGTTGATATTGTATTCTCATCAGATTCTAGAGTTGATCTTGGAGCCTCTGCAGATTCTAGAGTTGATCTTGCAGCCTCTGCAGCTTCTAGAGTTGATCTTGGAGCTACAGAACCATCTATATTTGACATTGGAGCCAAAGCAGAATCTAGAGTTTGTCTTGGAAACTGTCTTGGAAGCAGCTTATATAGTTGATATTGGAGCCTCAGCAGATTCTAGAGTGGATGTTGGAGCCTCTGCAGGATCTAGAGTTGACCTTGGAGCTTCTGCAGGATCTAGAGTTGACCTTGGAGCCTCAGCAGCTTCTATAGTTGATGTTGAAGCCTCAATTGCTTCTAGAGTTGATGTTGAAGCCTCAATAGCTTCTAGAGTGTATCCTGGACACTCAGCAGCTTATATAGTTTATCTTGGCACCTCAGAAGCTTCCAGAGTTTATATTGGAAACTCAGCAGCATCTAGAGTTGAAATTGGAGCCTCTGCAGCATCGAGAGTTTACATTGGAGCCTCTGCAGCTTCAATATTTGATATTGGATTCTCAGCAGATTCTAGAGTTGATTTTAGAGCCTCAAAAGTTTCCTCAGTACATATTGGAGCTTCAGCAGCTTCTAGAGTTTATCTATGAGCCTCAGCAGCTTCTGTAGTTGACATTGGAGCCTCTGCAGCATCTAGAGTTGATGTTGGATTCTCTTTAGCTTCTAGACAGTTGATCTTGGTGCACCAGAGCTTCCAGAGTTGATTTCGGAATCTCAGCAGTTTCTAGAGTTGATCTTGGAGCCTTGAAAGCTTCTAGAATCGTTGTTGGGGCCTCAAAAGCTTCTAGAGTTGATATTGTAGCCTCAGCAGCTTCTAGACAGTTGATCTTGACGCATCTACAGCTTCTAGAGTATATTTGAATTCTCAGCAGCTTCTAGAGTTGATCTTGGAGACCAGAGCTTCCAGAGTTTATTCTGGAGACTCTGCTGCTTCTAGAGTTGATATTAAAGCATAAGCAGCTTCTAGAGTTGATCTTGGAGAACCAGACCTTCCGGAGTTGATTTTGGAATCTCAGAAGCATCTAAAGGTGATGTTGGAGCCACAGCAGCATCTAGTGTTGATCTTGGAGCCTCGAAAGCTTCTAGAGTTGATGTTGGAGCCTCAAAAGCTACTAGAGTTGATTGTGGCGCCTCAGCAGCTTCTTGAGTTGATGTTAGAGCCTCAGCAGCTTCTAGAGTTGATATTGGAGCCTCAGCAGATTCTAGAGTTGATGTAGGAGTCTGATCAGCTCATCAGGATTTTGGAGTCTCAACAGCATCTATAGTTGATCTTTGAGCGTAAGCAGCTTCTTGAGTTGATCTTGGAGCCTCAGCAGCTTCTATAGTTGATCTTCGAGCGTAAGCAGCTTCTTGAGTTGATCTTGGAGCCTCAGCAGTTTCTAGGGTTGATCTTGGAGCCTCAGCAGTTTCTCTAGTTGACATTGGAACCTCTGCAGCATCTAGAGTTGATCTTGGCCTCTCAGCAGCTTCTAGAGTTGATCTTGGCATGTCAGCAGCTTCTAGAGTTGACCTTGGAGCCACAGCAGCATCTAGAGTTGATCTTGGACACTCAGCAGCTTATATAGTTGATCTTGTAGCATCAAGCATCTAGAGTAGATATTGGAGCCTAAGCAGCATCAAGAGTTGATCTTGGAGAATGATCAGCTCTTTAGGATTTTGGAGCCTCAGCAGCTTCTAGAATTGTTTATGGAACCTCAAAAGCTTCTCGAGCTGATCTTGGAGCCTAAAAAGCTTATAGAGATAATCTTGGAGCCTCAACAGCTTCAAGATTTGATCTTGGAGAATTATCAGCTCTTGAGAATCTTGGAGCCCCAGCAGCTTCTAGAGTTGATCTTGGAGCCACAGCTGCTTTCAGAGTTGACATTGGAGCCTCTGCAGCTTCTAGAGTTGATGTTGGAACCTAAAAAGCTTATAGAGCTAATTTTGGAGCCTCAGCAGATTCTAGAGTTGATGTTGGAGCCTCAGCAGCTTCTAGAGTTGATGTTTGATTCTCAGCAGCTTCTAGACAGTTAATATTGTAGCCTCTGCAGCATCTTGAGTTTATTTTGGAGCCTCTGCTGCTTCTATAGTTGATATTGTAGCAGCTTTTAGAGTTGATATTGGCAATTCAGCTCGGCACCTTCCGGGGCTGAGCTCGGCGCCTTCCGGGGTTGAGCTCGGCGCCTTCCGGGGTTGAGCTCGGCGCCTTCCGGGGTTGAGCTCGGCGCCTTCCGGAGTTGAGCCCGGCGCCTCGGCGTTTCCAGCGTTGAGCCCGGCGCCCCGGCGCCTTCCGGGGTTGAGCTCGGCGCCTTCCGGAGTTGAGCTCGGCACCTCGACGCCTTCCGGGGTTGAGCTCAGCACCTCGGCGCCTTCCGGAGTTGAGCTTGGTGCCTCGGTGCCTTTCGGGGTTGAGCTCGGCGCCTCGGCGCCTTCCGGGGTTGAGCTCAGCGCCTCGGCGCATTCCGGGGTTGAGCTCTGCGCCTAGGCATCGTCCGGTGTTGGGATGACCTCGGATGACCCCTATAGATGACCTCAGGGCCTTGGAGGCTTCTATAGATGACCTTGTTGCCTCGGAGGCTTCTATAGATGACCTCAGAGTGTCGGGGGATTCAATAATTGATTTCGGATCAGCAGCGGCTTTAAGAGTTGATCTCGGAGCGTCGGCGGCATCTAGTCTTGATATTGGAGCATCGGCGGCATCTAGTGTTGATTTTGGAGCCTCGGCTGCATCTAGTGTTGATTTTGGAGCCTCATAATCTTCTATAGATGATATTGGATTCTCTGCAGCTTCAAGAGTTGGATGTTGTAGCCTCTATAGCTTCTAGAGTTGGTATTGGAGCCTCATCAACTTCTAGAGTTGATCTTGGAGCCTCAGTCGTGTGTGCCTTTGTTGAATGATTCAGTTGAAACAAGAAATTTCTTCTTCTGTTTTCACTGGTTTGCTGGCCCGTCGCTGAGGATGTGCAGCCGGTTAACTTATGGGTACCTTTCCTTCACCATCTCCCGAACTTGTTCAAGGTGTGCCCAGCTTGCTGGCGGGTCTTGCCTTCTTTTTGGGGAGATGGCGCAGAAGACAGCGGCTGAAGGCTGTGCTCCTGCATATAATACTCCAGTGTGGAGGGTCACCTGCTGAAATGAACCGACTGGACTTCTATGGAGTGTTTGCAGAAGTAATTCTCACTGAAGTCCACATGAATCAAACACGGGTTGTGCTTGAGATTCTCCCTCAGCTCTCTGTATGCTGCATATTTCCATCTGATGTTGAAAAGGTGGTACCTGAACCCGAAGGTCCTGGAACTGACTGAAAAGTGTGTCCTTAGTTGTCGTCACCTCCTTCTTCACTATAATGTTGGCCCTCTGTTTTTCATCTTTGGAGTTCTCAACTGAACATTGGGTCAGGGTAATTTCTTTGTTTGATGGGGTTTTAGATGTGAGTGTTAATGTGGAATTCCTTACACTCATCGTACTCATCATATGCAGGGGTTTTAGACTTGGTGTTGCACACAGTGGCATCTGCTAAGATATTTTTGGGCGATAAGCCCACAGCTGTACAGGCTGTTAGCCATGAATTGGAGATTCTCATGGGTTTTATACTGGCACATCTCACGGTCAGATTCCATGGGTGTCACAACCCAAAATGGCCTAAAGGTGCAGAAGAAAGAGTACCAGATCGAGTCTTGACTTTCTGACAGGAACTTCCTGTGTAAATTCTTCATTGTGTCAGTCAGCTCCCTTTGCATCTTCTTATTGTTTCGTGTGACAATTTGTTTCATCCTACAGTCATGCGACTCAGCAGTTGCCCGGTTTCTCTTCGTCCACACAAAAGGTACAAAGATCTCCATCTGATCCAGCCCTCTTCTTTGAAAAAACTAAAATATTCTGGGCGAGCCTTTGCAGTCAGCACTTCTTCACTATTTTCTCAGCAGTTACTCTTGCAATCATCTGCCTCTCCTTCACTTTTCTGGTGTTGTGATATTTAGTTCTAATGCCTTCGACCAATGAGGAGTGCAACAGAAGAGTTTTTCTAATGGTTGGATGGACAGGATGATGCCTCAGCACAGCAATCAGAGGAGATTTGGAGTTCCCCTTAGTGCGTTTGAAATGTCTTGTATTTTTCTCTTTTTCC
The DNA here is from genome assembly GCF_013265735.2 of Oncorhynchus mykiss. NCBI lineage: Eukaryota > Metazoa > Chordata > Actinopteri > Salmoniformes > Salmonidae > Oncorhynchus > Oncorhynchus mykiss. The sequence goes on along the minus strand of NC_048583.1, from coordinate 58,022,876 downwards.
AAGGTGGCTTGAAGTTTCTTGATCTCTTTCGTGATCCTTTTCTTTTCATCATTGGTCTTTATTTGACCGTGACGTCTTTGTCGAAAACACAATCAGCACTATTAATATTGCAATCAGTAAACTAATCAATGAATCAATCAACAAATCAGTTAATCAATGAATGAATGAATCAACAAACAAGCATAGTAATAACATGGATATGTTTAGTAATATAGAATAATGCACACATATTGTGAACTGTTGTGAACACAACTCAAATAGATCCTGACTAATAAAGCATCAAAGTACCCAGCTTCAAGCTTGATCTAACCTTGAGGGCCCTGGTATTGGGTCATGTTCAGGAAGTGGGGGTTGGGGTAAAATATTCCCCGGTTGTTGCTCTGGCTTTTTCTTCTCTCTTCATCTTTCTCAATTTTTCCCTTAGAACACGCTTCTCTCTCTCACTGACATCTGCAATTATCTTCTTTTTCCATGTCTCTCTGACATTCTCTTTCTCAAGGTCATTTTGTTTTCTCTCTGACTCTGCTTTAAGGTGTGCTCTGTAACGCTGCTGCATTGAAGGAAGCTCTGAGTGATGGTGCCATTTCCTAACAAATGCATGTAACCATTATAATATATTTGATATATATATATATATATATACAGTTGAAGTCGGAAGTTAACATACACCTTAGCCAAATACTTTTAATCTCAGTTTTTCACAATTCCTGACATGTAATGACATGTAAAATTACCTGTCTTTCGTCAGTTAGGATCACCACTTTATTTTAAGAATGTGAAATGTCAGAATAATAGTAGAGAGAATGATTTCTTTCAGATTTGATTTCTTTCATCACATTCCCAGTGGGTCAGAATTTTACATAAACCCAATTATTATTTGGTAGCATTGCCTTTAAATTGCTTAATTTGGGTCAAACATTTTGGGTAGCCTTCCACAAGCTTCCCACAATAAATTGGGTGAATTTTATCCCAATTCTCCTGACAGAGCTGGTGTACCTGAGTCAGGTTCGTAGGGATCCTTGCTCGCACACACTTTTTCAGTTCTGCCCACACATTTTCTATAGGATTGAGGTAAGGGCTTTGTGAAGGCCACTCCAATACCTTGAATTTGTTGTCCTTAAGCCATTTTGCCACAACTTTGGAAGTATGCTTGGGGTCGTTGTTCATTTCGAAGACCCATTTGTGACCAAACTTTAACTAGTAATGATGTTGCTTCAATATATCCACATAATTTTCCTGCCTCATGATGTTGTCGATTTTGTGAAGTGCACCAGTCCCTCCTGCGGCAAAGCACCCCTACATCATGAAGCTGCCACCCCCGTGCTTCACGGTTGGGATGGTGTTCTTCGGCTTGCAAGCCTCCCCTTTCTCCTCCAAACATAACAATGGTCATTATGGCTAAACAGTTCTATTTTTGTTTCATCAGACCAGAGGACATTTCTCCAAAAAGTAAAATCTTTGTCCCCATGTGCAGTTGCAGACAGTAGTCGGGATTTTTATGGCTCTTTTGGAGCAGTGGCTTCTTCCTTGCTGAGCGGCCTATCCGGTTATGTCGATATGGGACTCGTTTTACTGTGGATGTAGATACTTTTGTACCTGTTTCCTCCAGCATCTTCACAAGGTCCTTTGCTGATGTTCTGGATTGATTTGCACTTTTCGCACCAAAGTACGTTCATCTCTAGGAGACAGAACGTGTCTCCTTCCTGAGTGGTATGACGGCTGCATGGTCCCATGGTGTTTATACTTGCATACTATCGTTTGTACAGATGAACGTGGTACCTTCAGGTGTTTGGAAATTGCTCACAAGGATGAACCATACTTGCGGAGGTTCTAGAATTTTTTTTAAAGTCTTGGCTGATTTCTTTTGACTTTCCCATGATGTCAAGCAAAGAGGCACTGAGTTTGAAGGTAGGCCTTGAAATACATCCACAGGTACACCTACAATTGACTCAAATTATGTAAATTAGCCTATCAGAAGCTTCTAAAGCCATGACATCATTTTCTGGAATTTTCCAAGCTGTTTAATTGCACAGTCAACTTAGTGCATGAAACCTCTGACCAAATGGAATTGTGATACAGTGAATTAGAAGTGAAATAATTTGTCTGTAAACAATTGTTGGAAAAATTACTTGTGTCATGCACAAAGTAGATGTCCTAACCGACTTGCCAAAACTATAGTTTGCTAATAACAAGACATTTGTGGAGTTTTTGAAAAATGAGTTAATGACTCCAACCTAAGTGAGGAAACTTCCGACTTCAACTGTGTGTGTGTGTGTGTGTGTGTGTGTGTGTGTGTGTGTTTGCGTGCGTGCGTGTATGTATGTATGTATGTATGTACAGTGCCTTGCGAAAGTATTCGGCCCACTTGAACTTTGCGACCTTTTGCCACATTTCAGGCTTCAAACATAAAGATATAAAACTGTATTTTTTTGTGAAGAATCAACAACAAGTGGGACACAATCATGAAGTGGAACGACATTTATTGGATATTTCAAACTTTTTTAACAAATCAAAAACTGAAAAATTGGGCGTACAAAATTATTCAGCCCCTTTACTTTCAGTGCAGCAAACTCTCTCCAGAAGTTCAGTGAGGATCTCTGAATGATCCAATGTTGACCTAAATGACTAATGATGATAAATACAATCCACCTGTGTGTAATCAAGTCTCCGTATAAATGCACCTGCACTGTGATAGTCTCAGAGGTCCGTCAAAAGCGCAAAGAGCATCATGAAGAACAAGGAACACACCAGGCAGGTCCGAGATACTGTTGTGAAGAAGTTTAAAGCCGGATTTGGATACAAAAAGATTTCCCAAGCTTTAAACATCCCAAGGAGCACTGTGCAAGCAATAATATTGAAATGGAAGGAGTATCAGACCACTGCAAATCTACCAAGACCTGGCCGTCCCTCTAAACTTTCAGCTCATACAAGGAGAAGACTGATCAGAGATGCAGCCAAGAGGCCCATGATCACTCTGGATGAACTGCAGAGATCTACAGCTGAGGTGGGAGACTCTGTCCATAGGACAACAATCAGTCGTCTATTGCACAAATCTGGCCTTTATGGAAGAGTGGCAAAAAGAAAGCCATTTCTTAAAGATATCCATAAAAAGTGTCGTTTGAAGTTTGCCACAAGCCACCTGGGAGACACACCAAACATGTGGAAGAAGGTGCTCTGGTCAGATGAAACCAAAATTGAACTTTCTGGCAACAATGCAAAACGTTATGTTTGGCGTAAAAGCAACACAGCTGAACACACCATCCCCACTGTCAAACATGGTGGTGGCAGCATCATGGTTTGGGCCTGCTTTTCTTCAGCAGGGACAGGGAAGATGGTTAAAATTGATGGGAAGATGGATGGAGCCAAATACAGGACCATTCTGGAAGAAAACCTGATGGAGTCTGCAAAAGACCTGAGACTGGGACAGAGATTTGTCTTCCAACAAGACAATGATCCAAAACATAAAGCAAAATCTACAATGGAATGGTTCAAAAATAAACATATCCAGGTGTTAGAATGGCCAAGTCAAAGTCCAGACCTGAATCCAATCGAGAATCTGTGGAAAGAACTGAAAATTGCTGTTCACAAATGCTCTCCATCCAACCTCACTGAGCTCGAGCTGTTTTGCAAGGAGGAATGGGAAAAAAATTCAGTCTCTCGATGTGCAAAACTGATAGAGACATACCCCAAGCTACTTACAGCTGTAATCGCAGCAAAAGGTGGCGCTACAAAGTATTAACTTAAGGGGGCTGAATAATTTTGCACGCCCAATTTTTCAGTCTTTGATTTGTTAAAAAAGTTTGAAATATCCAATAAATGTCGTTCTACTTCATGATTGTGTCCCACTTGTTGTTGATTCTTCACAAAAAAATACAGTTTTATATCTTTATGTTTGAAGCGTGAAATGTGGCAAAAGGTCGCAAAGTTCAAGGGGGCCGAATACTTTCGCAAGGCACTGTATATATATACACACAGTACCAGTCAAAAGTTTGGACACAATATATATATTTAAATTGTTCTATTTTCTACCATCATAATAGAAGGCATAAAAATTACAAAACAACACATATGGAATTTTGCAGTAACCAAAAAAGTGTTAAACATTTCAACATACATTTTAGATTCTTCAAAGTAGCCAATCTTTGCCTTGACAGCTTTGCGTACTCTTCATTCTTTCAACCAGCTTCCAACTCATCCCAAACCATCTCAATTAGTTTGAGGTCGTGTGATTGTGGAGGCGAGGTCATTCTCCTTCATAGTCCCACTAAGCACAAACCAGATGGGATGGCGTATCGGTGCAGAATGCTTTGGTAGCCATGCTGGTTAAGTGTGCCTTGAATTCTAAATAAATCACTGACAGTGTCATCAGCAAAACACCCCCACACCATCACACCTCCCCTCCATGCTTCACGGTGGGAACCACACATGCATAGATCATCCGTTCATCCACTCTGTGTCACACATAGACACGACGGTTAGAACCGAAAATCCCAAAATTTGGACTCCTCAGACCAAAGGACAGATTTCCACCGGTCTAATGTCCATTGTTCGTGTTTCTTGGTCCAAGCAAGTCTCTTCTTATTGGTGTCCTTAAGTAGTGGTTTCTTTGCAGCAATTCGACCATGAAGGCCTGATTCACACGTTCTCCTCTGAATAGTTGATGTTGAGGTGTGTCTGTTACTTGAACTCTGACATGAACTTGGTGGGTGGGGTGTGTAATAGAAGTCTTTGTTAGAAGGTGGCGTGTAGCTGTTGGTCTGCGTTTTTCTTCCACAATGGACTGGGGCAGACCCACTGTAGTGCCCGAGATGTTCAGAGAGGAATATCCAGACTCAAAGAATGTTCAGTGTTGGCTCAGCGATATTCACTCTGCGGTCCCAGGGTCACTCCATGGCCTGGCTGAAGGGTCACTCCATGGCCTGTATCAACAACATCGGTAGATGCAGAGGGGTGGCTCTGCCCGGCATCGCGGCGGAGACCTTGGTGCCAGCAGCGGGGTAGGGGTCTTGCCCAGTGTCGAGGGCAGTGACTTTGAAGCAGGCTGCAGGATGTGGACCTTGCCCGGAGTCGAGGGCAGTGACCTCAGAGAGGGCCGCAGGGTGAGGGCCTTGCCCGATGTTGAGGGCAGTGACCTCAGAGCGGGCCACAGGGTGGGGACCTTGTCGGTGTCAAGGGCAGTGACCTCTGTGTGAGCAGCAGGGTGCATCATAGGAGATCTCACCGTTGCTGCGGTCACCTTTGCTGGGGGGTTCACAGTCGCCAGGGTCTCTGTTGCTGGGGGGCTCACCATCGCCGGGGGCACCATCACCGGGGACACCATCGCTGGGGTCACCACTGCCGGGTGTCGCCGCCGAGGGTCACCATCATTGTTCTGGTCACCGTCGCTGGGGTCACGGCCGATAGGCTGGTCACCTTCGCTTGAGGGCTCACTGTCGCTGGGGACACCGTTGCCGGGGGCAACACTTTTCCCCTCTCCTCCGGTTTTGCTGCTGGGACTGGGTAGCCGCTAGAAGAGCAGTCCTGCACCTCCGTTCTCTCCAACTGGTCCAAACTCCTCTCAACTAGGTCCCATATCCTCTCAATCTTCTCTTCCAGGTATGCTGGAAGGCAAGCAGGGACATGCTCAACTTCAGATACCCTTTCTTTGGGAAGAAAATGTAAACTAAAAATCCAGAATATTATAAAATTATAATAATCTTCACAAAAAGGCAAAATAGGCCAGTCTTGTTCTCACTGTGCTAGCTGCCATTGGGTTGCCATAGCAACAAGTTCAGGGATTGTGCAGTGCAAGGGGAGGGGGGAGACCCTGTAAATAGCTATCTACTGTAGCAACTGAATCTAGCTAACAAGCTAGCTGGCAATGTCGCAATCAGTGAGAATGCCCCAAAACACACACAAACGTCTGAAAGTCCACATAAAAGATTGGATGGCTCACATTTTTTTTCACTGGTGTTGTGGTTCAAGATCTTCATTGAGTGTGAGCTATCATTAGCTAATGCTCAATCACCTCAGCAGCTAACCTGGCTAGCACTGTGAATCTAGCTAACTAATAAATCACTGTACAGCAGATATGGAGGACGTGGGTGGAAAGACCACAACAAACCTTCTTTCCGTGATGTTTATTGTACACAAGCAACAAACACTTAAGGACTGACTAGCTCCAGCACCGAACAATCTGGGATCTATGCCGGGGTCATACGTAAAGTCAACTCCCCTAAAATGACAATTACACAAAACATGAATGTGGTGCTGACTGGTGATTGGCCAAGACTATTGGTATGTAAAATGACAATCTTCTTGCAATATTGAAAAAATATGTTTTTATGATTTCTGCATTGACAGTTTGAAGTGGATCACAGACCAACACTACCACCATGTTGGGTCTGGACTTCAGGAACCGCCTCCGCTGACAACCCAATCTGTACCCATCACATCCATCGTCCACAATAAACACTTTAATTTTCTGTTAAATAAATCAAATACATTTTGAGCAAAGATTTGCCTACGTTTGCATCTTTACAGAAAACGGGTGTTGTGATTAGAGCTCTGGATTTACTATGCTGCATTTTTAAAACAGATACAGCAGAGATGTGCTTTGGATTAAATATGACAATGTTTGCCTTGTTGCCTGAATATGCTGCTGTATGCTCAGATACAGTGCCTTGCGAAAGTATTCGGCCCCCTTGAACTTTGCGACCTTTTGCCACATTTCAGGCTTCAAACATAAAGATATAAAACTGTATTTTTTTGTGAAGAATCAACAACAAGTGGGACACAATCATGAAGTGGAACAACATTTATTCGATATTTCAAACTTTTTTAACAATCAAAAACTGAAAAATTGGGCGTGCAAAATTATTCAGCCCCTTTACTTTCAGTGCAGCAAACTCTCTCCAGAAGTTCAGTGAGGATCTCTGAATGATCCAATGTTGACCTAAATGACTAATGATGATAAATACAATCCACCTGTGTGTAATCAAGTCTCCGTATAAATGCACCTGCACTGTGATAGTCTCAGAGGTCCGTTAAAAGTGCAGAGAGCATCATGAAGAACAAGGAACACACCAGGCAGGTCCGAGATACTGTTGTGAAGAAGTTTAAAGCCGGATTTGGATACAAAAAGATTTCCCAAGCTTTAAACATCCCAAGGAGCACTGTGCAAGCGATAATATTGAAATGGAAGGAGTATCAGACCACTGCAAATCTACCAAGACCTGGCCGCCCCTCTAAACTTTCAGCTCATACAAGGAGAAGACTGATCAGAGATGCAGCCAAGAGGCCCATGATCACTCTGGATGAACTGCAGAGATCTACAGCTGAGGTGGGAGACTCTGTCCATAGGACAACAATCAGTCGTATATTGCACAAATCTGGCCTTTATTGAAGAGTGGCAAGAAGAAAGCCATTTCTTAAAGATATCCATAAAAAGTGTTGTTTAAAGTTTGCCACAAGTTTGCCACAAGCCACCTGGGAGACACACCAAACATGTGGAAGAAGGTGCTCTGGTCAGATGAAACCAAAATTGAACTTTTTGGCAACAATGCAAAACGTTATGTTTGGTGTAAAAGCAACAGAGCTCATCACCCTGAACACACCATCCCCACTGTCAAACATGGTGGTGGCAGCATCATGGTTTGGGCCTGCTTTTCTTCAGCAGGGACAGGGAAGATGGTTAAAATTGATGGGAAGATGGATGGAGCCAAATACAGGACCATTCTGGAAGAAAACCTGATGGAGTCTGCAAAAGACCTGAGACTGGGACGGAGATTTGTCTTCCAACAAGACAATGATCCAAAACATAAAGCAAAATCTACAATGGAATGGTTCAAAAATAAACATATCCAGGTGTTAGAATGGCCAAGTCAAAGTCCAGACCTGAATCCAATCGAGAATCTGTGGAAAGAACTGAAAACTGCTGTTCACAAATGCTCTCCATCCAACCTCACTGAGCTCGAGCTGTTTTGCAAGGAGGAATGGGAAAAAAATTCAGTCTCTCGATGTGCAAAACTGATAGAGACATACCCCAAGCGACTTACAGCTGATATCGCAGCAAAAGGTGTCGCTACAAAGTATTAACTTAAGGGGGCTGAATAATTTTGCACGCCCAATTTTTCAGTTTTTGATTTGTTAAAAAAGTTTGAAATATCCAATAAATGTCGTTCCACTTCATGATTGTGTCCCACTTGTTGTTGATTCTTCACAAAAAAATACAGTTTTATATCTTTATGTTTGAAGCCTGAAATGTGGCAAAAGGTCGCAAAGTTCAAGGGGGCCGAATACTTTCGCAAAGCACTGTATGTCACATTCACGTGACGAATAAAGATGATATTTGCCGCCTGAACAGATAAAATAATTTGGGTTCTGGTCATGAGCCAGATTTAGTCAATTTTCAGTTAGACATATACTGTATATACAAATATATGTGGACACCCCTTCAAATAAGTGGAGCTCACAGAACGGTACTACAGAGTGCTGAAGCGCATAGCATGTAAAAATATTGTCCTTGGTTGCAACACTTACTACCAAGTTCCAAACTGCCTCTAGAAGCAGCGAATGCACAAAAGCTGTTTGTCGGGAGCTTCATGAAATGGGTTTCCATGGCTGAGCAGTCGCACATGGTAATCTCAGGCTTGTGTGCAATGCCAAGTGTCGGCTGGTGTGGTGTAAAGCAGTGGAAACACGTTCTCTGGAGTGATATTAACAAGATGGCACCGGAGGGGAGGGCTGCCGTCTTATAGGCTCTTAACCTGGAAGGTTATAAGAAATCCTGCCCTCCGACGAACCATCAAACAGGCAAAGCGTCAATACAGGACTAAGATCGAATCGTACTACACCGGCTCCGATGCTCGTTGGAGGTGGCAGAGCTTGCAAACTATTACAGACTACAAAGGAAAGCACAGCCGAGAGCTGCCCAGTGACACGAGCCTACCAGATGAGCTAAATAACTTATATGCTCGCTTTGAGGCAAGTAAAACTGAAACATGAATGAGATCATCAGCTGTTCCGGATGACTGTGTGATCAGGCTCTCCGCAGTCGATGTAAGACCTTTAAACAGGTCAATTTTGGAATGAGACAAGCAGGTGTCCACATACTTTTGGTCATGTAGTGTTTGAGGATGAATATTTCATATCGTGTAAGGATATCTACTGAAATGATGTATTTTGGGAAAAATACAGATCCATAAGTTATCAGGAAATGATACATTTCTGAAAGTATGTGGATTACTTCATGTCTAAGTATAAAGCCTTAGATATGTCAGCATGTTGACACATACCCTTTCCGGAGTTAAAATATTCTACAAATATGTTAGCCCTAGATATCTCTCTGGACTCATACGGTAGTAGCGAGATTTCTGAGGTCCTGATTGGATGCATGTAGAAAACTGTCCCATTACTGAGAATATCCTAGCTCCCTACAAAATGAAGGACAACTGTATCTGGAGCATGTCTACTCCTTATATCTAATTAAATGTCAGATATCCCCTAATATTTACCATTTTCAACCAATGTTACTAGGTGCCTGTGATACAGACACACACATAGTGCCTTCAGAAAGTATTCAGACAACTTTACTTTTTCCACATTTTGTTACGTTACAGCCTTATTCTAAAGTTGATAAAAAAGTCCACCCCCCTTATCAATCTACACACAATACCCCATAACGACATATCCAAAACAGAAATATCACATTTACATAAGTATTCAGACCTTTTATTCAGTACTTTGTTGAAGTACCTTTGGCAGCGATTACAGCATGGAGTCTTCTTGGGTATGACGCTACAAGCTTGGCACACCTGTATTTAGGGAGTTTTTCCCATGTTTCTCTGCAGATCCTCTCAAGCTCTGTCAGGTTGGATGGGGAACGTTGCTGCACAGCTATTTTCATGTCTCTCCAGAGCAGTTTGATCGGGTTCAAGTCCGGGCTCTGGCTGGGACACTCAAGGACATTCAGAGACTTGTCCCAAAGCTACTCCTGCGTTGTTTTGGCTGTGAGCTTGGGTTCATTGTCCTGTTGGAAGGTGAGCCTAACTGACTAACATCATGAAACACTAAAATATAGATAAAACAGGCTGTTGATACTTAGCGCTGTTGTTTTCCCATCCCAAAAATGAGTGACACTTCCTGAATGTGATGTCATTGTGGGAAGGGGCTGCTCTTTAAAGGGGTATTACTACAAACTAACAGGGTGGAAAGGGAAATCAGGGACACACAGAAATTCTTAAAATCAATGAACATTATTTTTTTTTTACAGAGATTTTAAGTAGGACTATAAAATAATTAGTAAATATGTTGAATATTTTATGTAGATGTTGATGAATACCATGCTGGGACATGACAAAAACACCTACATCCACAAAACAAAAATGGTCAAAATGCAAAAAACAACCTTTGCGATTCATATCTTTGTGTTTTCATGGTAAAGGACAACTGACTTCAGGAATGTCCCAGCTAGCCAATTTGAAGCAGTCCTTCAATCAATGTAGCCTTTATCATGTCTTTCAGCAGCAATCCTAATTAAACACTCTTAAAAACAATGTTGAAAAGGAAATCATGTTAGCTAACTTCGCTAGGTACTGTAGGCCTACATTGTTTGCAGAAAAAAAGTACATTAGGTCTACTTACCTCTATATGTTTATCCAAATGTACAAAGTTACTACCGGTAGCTTGCTAAGTAAACTTATAAGCTAACAGTAATATTACATAGGCAAATGTGCCCTTCTGCTGCTTGACAGATAAACAGGCAGAGCCAACAAAAGATAAACCACTCATACTTGTCAGGTATAGTTCACGTTTATTTTATAATCACTCAAATATCCAATTAATGGCGGTCAATATTGAGAGATATCGTGAGGCTACCCTACGAATCTGAAATGACATGATCAGTTGATGTTTACTGAAAAGTGTGCAGTTACTTGCTGTATAACCTCTGATGATAGAGCTAAATGTGCGCACTTGTTTTGGGTGGAAAAATAGTACATTTATAGGTTTGACTATGCTCTTCAAGTGGTGATGATATTACAACCAATAGTTTACATTTATTTAACAATCCCTTTGAAAACGGAATGGATTTAGGGGAGATGGGAAAACAACCTATTACTGCTACCTTGGGACATTTCAAGGCAACATGATGACCTACATGGGCTGTTTACTGATATAAAATAACTATAATATGTGCCTGTTTCAGACAAGGTCTTTGGATATGTCTAGAACATGAATCTTCCCGATTGCCTGGCGAAATATGATGACAGCTGAGATCACTAGTCTCATTCTGTAACATAGATTTTTTAAATGTTTTTATCACGTTGTTCTTCAATTTACAAAGCTTTTTTGTCACAATATGCACGAGCGTTGCAAAATAAATGTACACATACATTTTATACAATCATTGCACCCATACTGCTTACGCACATCAATGACGCATCTGCGTAACCAGGCGCTAAAACAGAACTTGGTTCTATTTGTGATGTTTAACGCACTGCAAGTCCCACCTCTCCCATCTCATTGGTTTTTAGGAGCATATACCCATGTGGGTGATTGAAAGATGTCCACACTCCAGTCCAGTTGGTAGTGGTAATGCACCTTAAAGTTGGTTGCCAACCGCCAAATAAAATCCAAAGAAGAAGAAGACTGAAGGAGGAGAGATTACTATAAATGAACTCGGTTTAATATTTTATCTGTGGATTAATTGTCGGAGTAGAGGACCTTGGGCATTTCAGGATTATATCCCAGGACAAATTAGCTAGCAACAGCCAGATAGCTAGCTAAATTGCCCAAAATGCTTAATGCTTTTCGACCTGTCCCAAAATTAATATAGTTGGTTCAGAGTTTGTTTGTATATTCCACCTGCATGTCCTGATTAAGACTGGTGTGGGTGGACAAAATCAACATGCTGATGGTGCAAACGGACGCACGTGCAAGAGCGGTCTGGTCAAGATGTTAGTGTTCTATAGGGCGGCGCACAATTGGCCCAGCAAGGATAAACCCCATGGGACCACGCAGTCGTCATACCGCTCAGGAAGGAGACGTACGAATGCAAATCAATCCCAGAACAACAGCAAAGGACCTTGTGAAGATGCGGAGGAAACGGGTACAAAAGTATCTATATCCACAGTAAAACAAGTCCTATATGGACATGAAAGGCCGCTCAGCAAGGAAGAAGCCACTGCTCCAAAACTGTTTTGCAACTGCACATGGGGACAAAGATCGCACTTTTTGGAGAAATGTCCTCTGGTCTGATGAAACAAAAATATAAATGTTTGGCCATAATGACCATAGTTATGTTTGGAGGAAAAAGGGGAGGCTTGCAAGCCGAAGAACACCATCCCAACTGTGAAGCACGGGGGTGGCAGCATCATATCGTGGGGGTGCTTTGCTGCAGGAGGGGCTGATGCACTTAACAAAATAGATGGCATCATGTGGCAGGAAAATTATGTGGATATATTGAAGCAACATCTCAAGACATCAGCCAGGAAGTTAAAGCTTGGTCGCAAATGGGTCTTCCAAATGGACAATGACCCCAAGCATACTTCCAAAGTTGTGGCAAAATGGCTTAAGGACAACAAAATCTATTTATTGGAGTGGCCATCACAAAGCCCTGACCTCAACCCTATAGAAAATTTGTGGGCAGAACTGTAAAATGTGTGCAAGCAAGGAGACCTACAAACCTGACTCAGTTACACCAGCTCTGTCAGGAGGAATGGGCCAAAATTCACCCAACTTATTGTGGGAAGCTTATGGAAGGCTATCCGAAACATTTGACTCAAGTCAAAAAATGTAAAGCCAATGCTACCAAATACTAATTGAATGTATGTAACCTTCTGACCCACTGGGAATGTGATGAAATAAATAAAAGCTGAAAGAAATCATTCTCTCTACTATTATTCTGACATTTGACATTCTTAAAATAAAGTGGTGATCCTAACTGACCTAAAATAGGGAATTTCTACTTGGATTACATGTCAGGAATTGTGAAAAACTGAGTTTAAATGTATTTTGCTAAGGCGTATGCGAACTTTCGACTTCAACTGTACATAGAGGTGTTTACATTTAAATCAGACATTAGGCGACAGATTTTCATGTGAATATTCCAAAATCTTCATGAAATAAGATGCTCATCTTCCCACCAGAGACGTGTTTCCATCAAACTGATTTATTGTGGATAAATTGAAATTAAATTAAATTTTTTCAACCAGCACAGGTTTCATAAATTCACAAATAGCGGTTAAATATTCACTTACTGTTTGAACATTTTCCTCTGATTTCCAATCCAAAGGGTCCCAGTTACAACATGTAATGTTGTTTTGTTAGATAAAAACCTTCTTTATATCCCAAAAAGTCCATTTAGTTGGCACCATCGATTTGAGTAATCCACTCGTTCAACGTGCAGTGAACACGTCAAAATATGTTCCTATTCATTCCCCAAAATGTAATTAAACTATAATATTTCATACGGAAAGAAGTATGTTCAATAGGAAAGCAAAATTAGCAGGTGTGCGTCCTCTTCATCTCGCGCTCAAACACGGATTTCCAAACTGGTGTCGTGGTACTAAAACTCCTATTTCTTCTTCATTATTCAAGTTACAAGCCTGAAGCCTTGAACAAAGACTGTTGACATCTAGTGGAAGACATAGGAATTACAATCTGGGAGCTGGAATTGCATATGCCCCTATGTTTTCCATTGTCAGAGCATGGGCTCTCAAAAATACAAAAATGATGGTTGATTTTTCTTTGGATTTCCTCCTACCATATAAATTGTGTTCTAGTCCCATACATTATTTTAACATTTCCACAAACTTCAAAGTGTTTTCTATCCAATGGTACCAATTATTTGTATATCCTGGCTTCTGACCCTGAGTAATAGGCAGTTTACTTTATGTACATCAGTCAGGCGGGAAATTGAGAAAAAATGACCCTAGCTTAATTAATTCCCAGGTACCGAATAAAACATGCAATCTAAATGGGTTTCCATAAAATGTTAAACTCAACTGATGGTTTTGTCACAAAAACTGTTGCATATTACCAAATATGCCCACGTGTACTCAAGCCAACACCTCAAATCAAATCAAATGTTATTGGTCATAATACACATATTTATTTAGTAGATGTTTTTGCAGGTGTAGCGAAATGCTTGTGTTCCTAGCTCCAACAGTGCAGTAGTATCTAACAATTTACAACAATACACACAAATCTAAAAGTAAAAGAATGGAATTACGAAATATATCAATATTAGGACGAGCAATGTCGGAGTGGAATTGACTAGTGTCGTGTCTTTGGCTATGCCGGATTAAGTGATATGACATGCTATTCTATAAAATAATTTCTCCGTAATTAATATCACCTGATTGAGCTAATCATGTAAATGTAATTAACTAGAGAGTCGGGCACCAGAAAATAATATTTATAGAGCTGTTATCTTCCGAATAAACTCTTAATGACCTAGTAATATTTTACATTAATAGCAGTCAATATCAATCGTCGACTTAATTCAGTCTCATCTGAAAGTTGTACATTCTTGGTTATCTGCACGAACCCTGGCTAACAATTTGAATCAGCAATACAAAATTGGGTTTAATTATTTATTAACTAAATACCTAACTAATCACACAGAATTACACATACACATAATTAAATCATAACTTGATTACAAATTCCGTCATAAAGGAAAACGTCCCTAGCGGGCGGAACAGATATGACAGCTTGTTACACAAAGGAAAAGGGCTGGGTTTGAGTGAAAGAGCGGGAAGACTGAGGGACACAGGGAGAAGCTGTGCTATCGTAAATACAGTATCTGATGCATTCTAAATTACCGCCCATTTGGAAAAAGAAAATGCAATAAAACTTTACTCTGAGCTGCGCTTCAGTAGGTTGGTGGCAGATGGAAGGCCGTGTTGCCAAACCGAGTCCTTTGAAGAATGTCTCTGGTTGTCAATTGTATACGTTGTAGTAACGTCGTTGGGTAATAGACGGGATACTCTGTCTGTTCCTTCCTAACCCTCGTTGCATCTGCTGTTGTTGCTAACTCAACGGCTAGGAGGTATCACTTCTGTAGGGAATAAGAGTTCAAAATTCATACCATTCGCAACCAAAGCTCACGTTGATGTTGGCTTCGTTTTGTAGTTATTATCTGAACCATTCTGACATAGGACCGTCGTCCTCAAGTCCTCGGAACAGGAAGTTATATTGTCGTCAAGGGCATATATAGGAAGAGAGAGGAGGGCGTGTTTGAAAAGTTTTATAGCCCATGTCCCTTCACAGGAGCGGGCCACTGATTGTGCAGAGCCCTGTCTTATGAAAGATCAAATCTCACATTTTAGAAGCTAAAATCACATTTCATCCCATCACGAATAATTTCATATTCAAACATTTAAATTGAACAACAATTCCATGGGAATCCGATAATTCTGAAGTGTAGACTTTCCACTCTAGAGTTTATGTCATCTTATCATTGATGAGAATGTCTCAGATGACAACCGAACTGACATCATATTCATTAAGTACCATTGCATATGTTCAATTGTTCGGATTACCTGAAGTAGTTCATAGTTCATTTCCCCCCACCTTCTGATGTTCCCAGAATCTCTATGTTAACCAAGGTTTTTGCAAATGTAACAACAGTAGGGTAGAGAGAGAAAAAAGGGGGGAAGAGGTATTTATGACTGTCATAAACCTACCCCCCAGGCCAACGTCATGACACTAGAATACAGTGGGTACAGTGCAAGTAGGCTACCTGCATTATGAGATTATTATGGATAAGCACGAGAGCAGCCAATCATCGATCATCATGTCACCAGAATAAGACCTTCAATGCTGCACATAAAGCTCATCACTGTGCACTTTCACCACCCTGTGAAGTTCATCACAAATGATTTAATCTGTAGCCTAATAAACTGTTTGCTTTCCTGAATCATAGTGGGTGGACCACACATGTCATCGCGTGACTCCAAGTTACTTCGATTAATATATATATTTTTCTTAACTCTTTCTTGAACTGCACTGTTGATTAAGGGCTTGTAAGTAAGCATCTCGCGGTTAGGTCTACACTTTTATTCAGCGCATGTGACAAATAAAGTTTGATTTGAGAGGTCACTGGTTCGATTCCCCAAGCCATCTGTCGATGTGCCCTTGAGCACGGCACTTAACCCTATTGCTCCTGTAAGTCGCTCTGGATAACAGCGTCTACTAAATGACTCAAATGTCAAATGGGTAGAGAGGAAGGAAAATGCTAATATATTGTGGACATTGATACTCTTACAGTAGCAACATCCTCACTCACATCTATCCATCTATAGATAATATGATGGTGGTAGTGATGATGATGCTGATGATGATGGTGATGATGACCACAGAGTCAATATACTGCACTAAGATTAATGACAATTATTATGTATTTTTTTAAAACTTTTATTTAACTAGGCAAGTCAGTTAAAAACAAATTAATATTTACAATGACGGCCTACCCCGGCCAAACACGGACGAGACGATATGATGGTTACTATATCAATATTCACTCATAAAGGCATTTCCCCAATAAATAATTTTACAGACACAAAAAGATCCCACCATGTCTAATGAACAAATTATCTATCGGCATTTATCAAATTGTTATGAAACATATTTTTTCCATCACAGCTGTTGTGATTTTTTTTTATATGACTTTATTTAAAATCTGTGGATGGAAACATGGTCTATGTTGTAAAATAAATAGAGTGTTAGCTTAAATAAAAGCATAGGAACGGCCTACCGAGGGGCACAGTTATTTGAGGGACTGTGTTGCAACGTCACTACAGCCTGTGGTTCGCTCTAAAGACTCCTTGTGGCGGGCCAGGCACCTGCAGGCTGATTCTGGTCATCAGTTGAACGGTGTTTCTTCTGACACATTGGTGCAGCTGGCTTCCAGGTTAAGTGAGCGGTTGTTGAGGAGCGCAGCTTGGCGGATCATGTTTCGGAGGACGCATGACTCGCCCTCGCCTCTACCGAGCCCTTTGGGGAATTGCAGTGATGAGACAAGATTGTAATCTTGAAATTGGGGGAAAAAAGGGGGTCAAATTACGGAAGAAATGTAGAAACATAGTAACCGTAATTAAAACATGACCATTTTTCCAATCACTAAATCATCATTTGTATTTAATGATTTTAAAATATCAATATCTCCCTTAGGAGAGTAAAAGGGTGAAAGTGTGTGCATGCGTGTGTGTGTGTGTGCGTGTGTGTGTGTAAGGCAATTAAGTCCTTTGATGCTGTACAAACAATAGAACGATAGGTCAGAGGTAAAGGGGAAGGGATGGAGCATCGAATAGAGAGGAGGGAGCAGGGAAGAGAGAGGAGGGAGCAGGGAAGAGAGAGAAGGGAGCAGGGAAGAGAGAGGAGGGAGCAGGGAAGAGAGAGGGGGGAGCAGGGAAGAGAGAGGAGGGAGCAGGGAAGGGAGAGGAGGGAGCAGGTAAGAGAGAGGAGGGAGCATGGAAGAGAGAGAAGGGAGCAGGGAAGAGAGAGAAGGGAGCAGGGAAGAGAGAGAAGGGAGCAGGGAAGAAAAAGGAGGGAGCAGGGAAATGATTCTGACAATCTCACAATCTGAGATATGCTTTAGGTGCTCTCAGGTGAAATTAATTTATCTGTTTACATTCCAACCTATTGAACGAAACCACTGGTTAGCTCCATGGACTGAGAATTGAAAAGTCCATGAAGATTGAAGACCATTCTGATGAAGGCCAAGATGTTAATGGATTTTTTTTACTCTCAAAAAATACAGTATTTGTTTTACTTGAAAAATGAGAGCTGTGTCTGTTTTCCCTTCAAACCCATGAACATAAAAACACAATGGAAGTGACATAACGTGGGATAGCGTGAGTAGTCTTGTCTGAGCCAGAATTACCAAGGGGTGAGGAGCCTTTGGTGTCCTGTTAATGTTGCGTGAGGCAGCTTCATGTGTAAGTAAACCCCCAGACAAGACTCTGGTCTATTGCAGGGCTACAGGTCACCACAAAACACCCAAATGATCAAAACAGCCATTCCGAGTCTTCTAAAGAAATGTCCCATTTTTATTTGCTGCATAAAAGTGGAAGAATCATCCGATAGATGTTCTGTCTCTTGATCTTGTCTGAGATCTGTACTTTTATCCTTACCCCAAGGATGTTCTTGTTTTGACTGGACATTACAGAGGAGAGCCTGCCTCTTCAGATTGACTGATGTCTGGATTGGGGAGAACGAGCCCTGCAGTGTGTTTTATGAGGCTAGCTCTGACAGTTGAAGAAGTTTAAATCTCATTAAATCTCACCCCCTTCCTCGTCTATAATAACAAGTCAGCACCAGGGAGCAAGCCTTAAGTGTGAGCTAAGAATATTAAGTGATCGTCTTATTAAAAACCTTCACATAGAAGAAGTCTGGACACATGTTGTGTTGGCATTGTTCCTCTTTTACAATGGCCAATGGTCTATGACATCATGAGAAAGGTGGTCGTTTTTTCCAAGCAGGATATCATTAATTTTGAGGAGGCAAGTCACTCCAAGTACTACTCTGACAATGCTGTCAAAGTCCTAATTTGATGCCGTAGTTAAATTGGACAGACGTCAACTAATGCTGCGAGTTTTTGAGATAATGTTTCTCCAATAGGTATTTTTTTCAGTGGCGACAGCAGAAGTCTGAATAATTGCACTAGCATTAGTCTCAGCAGGAGGAAAGCGTTCTGAAGTGAACTCAGAAATCTAACAATGATTAACTAATCCACTTTTAGCGTGTCTTTTCTAAGGGCAACACAGCCTTAGCTGCCCCCATTAGACATCCCATCATGTCAACAGTAGCTCAATGAGGCTTAGCTCCATTCAGAGACATGGCCCAGTCAAAGACAAATGATCTACGATGTAAAGAACAACACCTTAGTTATGCACGGGTTGGCTTATAACCCGCATTCCCCACGGTTATATCTGTTGGGCGGGCGGGTTTAGGGTAATTAAATATTGTGTGGGTGAAGGGAGGGTGGATGGAGAGAATACAATAGGCTACCTTAAAAATATCCATAAATGTATCATTCTTGCACCGAGGCACATACCATGCTCAAAGTCGCTTAATTCACTTGTTTTGCCCATTCCAAAGTTCAATAAAACAGCAACTGAATGCCTCGATGCCTATCTGCCTACTTTATACACTGAGTGGACAGTGTTCACAATCCACTTCAATCAGTGTAGATGAAGGGGAGGAGACCGGTTAAAGAAGGATTGTTAAGCCGTGAGACAATGGAGACATGGATTGTGTGCATTCAGAGGATGAATGGGCAAGACAAGAGATTTAAGTGCCTTTGAACGGGGTATGGTAGTAGGTGCCAGTTGCACCGGTTTGTGTCAAGAACTGCAACACTGCTGGGATTTTTACGCTCAACAGTTACCCATGTGTGTCAAGAATGGTCAACCACCCAAAGGACAACCAGCCAACTTCACACATCTGTGGGAAGTATCGAAGTCAACATGGGAGGGCATCCCTGTGGACACCTTGTAGAGTCTATGCCCCGATGAATTGAGGCCTTTCTGAGGGCTAAAGGGGGTCAGGTGCAACTCAACATTAGGAACATGTACATAATTTTGGTATACTCAGTGTATAGCAAGCCACAGCCACGTAACTCACTGTCTGTGGGTGCAAACCATTTTCGTGAACTGGGTGTACCTAATAAACTGGCAACTGAGTGTATTTACCCAGTGACTTCAAAGACCCTTGAGGGTTCTATCCCTGCCCCAGAGTATAATGGGGTTTTTAGAAAACATCAGCTAACAAAAACTAACCCAGTCACATCAAACTCGGAAATGACAGCTAAAACATAATTTGCTTAATCTGTTTTGCATTGACATTTACAGTTGAAGTCAGAAGTTTACACACTTAGGTTGGAGTCATTAAAACTCATTTTTCAACCACTCCAGAAATTGCTTGTAAACAAACTATAGTTTTGCCAAGTCGGTTAGGACATCTACTTTGTGCATGACACAAGTAATTTTTCCAACACTTGTTTACAGACGGATTATTTCACTTCTAATTCACTGTATCACAAATCCAGTGGGTCAGAAGTTTACATATACGAAGTTGACTGTGCCTTTAAACAGCTTGGAAAATTCCAGAAAATTATGTTATAGCTTTAGAAGCTTCTGATAATTGGCATCATTTGAGTCAATTGTAGGTGTACCTGTGGAAGTATTTCAAGGCCTACCTTCAAACCCAGTGCCTCTTTGCTTGACATCATGGGAAAAACAACTCAGCCAAGACCTCAGAAAAAAATTGTAGACCCCCACAAATCTGATTCATCCTTGGGAGCAATTTCCAAATGCCTGAATGTACCACGTTCATCTGTACAAACAATAGTACACAGGTATAAACACCATGGGACCACGCAGCCGTCATACCACTCAGGAAGGAGACGCGTTCTGTCTCCTAGAGATGAACCGCGAAAAGTGCAAATCAATCCCAGAACAACAGCAATGGACCTTGTGAAGATGCTGGAGGAAACAGGTACAAAAGTTTCAATATCCACTGTAAAACGAGTCCTATATCGACATAACCTGAAAGGCCGCTCAGCAAGGAAGAAGCCACTGCTCCAAAACCGCCATAAAAAAGCCAGACTACAGTGCAACTGCACATGGAGACAAAGATCGTACTTTTTGGAGAAATGTCCTCTGGTCTGATGAAACAAAAATACACTGCTCAAAAAAATAACTAAAATAACACATCCTAGATCTGAATGAATGAAATATTCTTTTTTCTTTACATAGTTGAATGTGCTGACAACAAAATCACACAAAAATTATCAATGGAAATCAAATTTATCAACCCATGGAGGTCTGGATTTGGAGTCACACTCAAAATGTAACAGCACACTACAGGCTGATCCAACTTTGATGTAATGTCCTTAAAACAAGACATGATGTCCCAGATGTGCTCAATTGGATTCAGGTCTGGGGAACGGGCGGGCTAGTCCATAGCATCAATGCCTTCCTCTTGCAGGAACTGCTGACACACTCCAGCCACATGTCTTGCATTAGGAGGAACCCAGGGCCAACGGCACCAGCATATGGTCTCACAAGGGGTCTGAGGATCTCATCTCGGTACCTAATGGCAGTCAGGATACCTCTGGCGAGCACATGGAGGGCTGTGTGGCCCCCCAAAGAAATGCCACCCCACACCATGACTGACCCACCGCCAAACCGATCATGCTGGAGGATGTTGCAGGCAGTAGAACGTTCTGCACGGCGTTTCCAGACTCTGTCACGTCTGTCACATGTGCTCAGTGTGAACCTGCTTTCATCTGTGAAGAGCACAGGGCGCCAGTGGCGAATTTGCCAATCTTGGTGTTCTCTGGCAAATGCCAAACGTCCTGCACGGTGTTGGGCTGTAAGCACAACCCCCACCTGTGGATGTCGGGACCTCAAACCACCCTCATGGAGTCTGTTTCTGACCGTTTGAGCAGACACTTGCACATTTGTGGCCCGCTGGAGGTCATTTTGCAGGGCTCTGGCAGTGCTCCTCCTGCTGCTCCTTGCACAAAGGCGGAGGTAGCGGTCCTGCTGCTGGGTTGTTGCCCTCCTACGGCCTCCTCCACGTCTCCTGATGTACTGGCCTGTCTCCTGGTAGTGCCTCAATGCTCTGGACACTACGCTAACAGACACAGCAAACCTTCTTGCCACAGCTCGCATTGATGTGCCATCCTGGATGAGCTGCACTACCTGAGCCACTTGTGTGGGTTGTAGACTCCGTCTCATGCTACCACTAGAGTGAAAGCACCGCCAGCATTCAAAAGCGACCAAAACATCAGCCAGGAAGCAAAGGAACTGAGAAGTGGTCTGTGGTCACCACCTGGAGAACCACTCCTTTATTGGGGGTGTCTTGCTAAATGCCTATAATTTCCACCTGTTGTCTATTCCATTTGCACAACAGCATGTGAAATGTATTGTCAATCGGTGTTGCTTCCTAAGTGGACAGTTTGATTTCACAGAAGTGTGATTGACTGGGAGTTACATTGTTGTTTAAGTGTTCCCTTTATTTTTTTTGAGCAGTGTATAACTGTTTGGCCATAATGACCATCGTTATGTTTTGAGGAAAAAGGGGGAAGAACACTATCCAAACCGTGAAGCACAGAGGTGGCAGCATCATGTTGTGGGGAGTTTTGCTGCAGGAGGGACAGGTGCACCTCACAAAATAGATGGCATCATGAGGGAGGAAAATTACGTGGATATATTGAAGCAACATCTCATGACATCAGTCGGGAAGTCAAAGCTTGGTCGCAAATGGGTATTCCAAATGGACAATAACCCCAAGCATACTTCCACAGTTGTGGCAAAATGGCTTAAGGACAACAAAGTCAAGGTATTGGAGTGGCCATCACAAAGCCCTGACCTCAATCCTATAGAAAAGTTGTGGGCAGAACTGAAAAATGTGAGGCCTACAAACCTGACTCAGTTACACCAGCTCTGTCAGGAGGATTGGGCCAAAATTCACCCAACTTATTGTGGGAAGCTTGTGGAAGGCTACCCAAAACATTTGACCCAAGTTAAACAATTTAAAGCCTATGCTACCAAATACTAATTGAGTACAGTATATGTAAACTTCTGACCCACTGGGAAAGTGATGAAAGAAATAAAAGCTGAAGTTAATCATTCTCTCTACTATTATTCTGACATTTGACATTCTTAAAATAAAGTGTTGATCCTAACTGACGAAAGACAGGGAAGTTTTACTCTGATTAAATGTCAGGAATTGTGAAAAAACGAGTTTAAATGTATTTGGCTAAGGTGCGTGTAAACTTCCGACTTCAACTCTATATCCATATTAACCAATCAAATTAATTTATAATCCAATTCATCGATAAAGCACTTTTGACATGATTTCGCGTTGTCAGAGAAATGGCTAGCTGGCATCTGACACCGTTAGCTCTCTATGCGGTCGATACAATTCATATTTTGCGACATTGTTGCCGAGGTCTGAGTGGCAAACTGAAAGGTTCATACAAACCTGTGCTGTTGCAAACTAAATGCTAGCTAGAAGCAAGAAGAAATGATCTGTTTAATAAAACATACACTCTTAGATAATAAGAAGAAGACTTGCGGACTGAGAAGGAGGTACTGTATAAATTATTTAGAATATATTATGTATAATTAGTCTTCGTGATCCAATGGCCTAGTTACTACAGGACTTTTAACACACTATCTATGTTTTGCTCAGTCTGGCAGTAACCCAGATCTATCAAAGGTAGAGAATCTCTCGTTTGACTGCTGCTGACAACAACTACATGAAAGATGTTCTTCTACATTATAATATGTCTGCATAGCACTTCGTCTTCATTTTGGCAGATTTGCTAATTTTTCTTCTTCTCTGGAACCAGTCTGGCAACAACCCATACTGTACAACAACCCATACTGTACAACAACCCATACTGTACCACAACCCATACTGTACCACAACCCATACTGTACAACAACCCATACTGTACCACAACTCATAGTGTATCACAACCCATACTGTACCACAACCCATACTGTACAACAACCCATACTGTACAACAACCCATACTAGTGGTACTGTACTAGTGGTAGGTTGCCCAGCCGGCTAAGGAGTTGGACCTGTGGCAGGAGTTGGAGCTGTAACTGAAAGGTGGCCGGTTCAAAAGCTTTGCTGGGCACTGAAAAAATTGGGTGGAATTGATCTGACAACTGGAGGGCTGCTGGGGTTTACATCCTCTAAATGTCTCCCTACCGTTTGGCCCTTGAGCGAAGCCCTTATCTCCACAACATGAACATAATTCAATATGTGTTATTTCGTAGTTTTGATGACTTGGCTTTTATTCTACAGTGTATAAAATAAAGAAAAACCCTTGAATGAGTAGGTGGGTACAAACTTTTGACTGGTACTGTATGTACTTTCAGGTAGAGGTGAAGTGAGTGTCAATGAAAATACTCCATGTATCCAGTTCATATGATGATGCTTATGTGCTGATTCAGAGGACTTGAATGGAGTCTGTTTCATGATGTCACGACAGAGCCATTTGTCTGAGTGGGAGCGTTCAAAAGTGTTTCCAATCTAATTGACAGCCGGAGGCAAATTATTGAGTCAGTTTGGTCTCTTGACATCAATTTCCATAGTCATAAACTATTAATAATATGCAATGATCACATCATTACACAGGCTTTAGTCCCTTTGTCTGAGAGATAGTCATCCTCGCCCCTTAGCTGAGGAGCAGAGAAAGAGGAGAGAGAGTAGGAGGGAGGAGAGAAAGACAGAAGGGAGAGAAGGAGAGAAAGAGAGGACGGAGAGTCAGAAGGAGGAGAGAAAGACAAGAGGGAGAGAAGGAGGGAGGAGAGAAAGAGAGGAGGAAGAGAAGAAGGGAGGAGAGAAACAGAAGAGGGAGAGAAGGAGGGAGGAGCAAAATAGAGGGAGAGTAGGATGGAGGAGAGACAGAGAGGAGGGAGGAGAGAAAGAGAGGAGGGAGAGAAGGAGGGAGGAGCGAAATAGAGGGAGAGTAGGATGGAGGAGAGACAGAGAAGGAGGGAGGAGAGAAAGAGGAGGAAGAGAAGAAGGGAGGAGAGAAACAGGAGTGAGAGAAGGAGGGAGGAGTGAAATAGAGGGAGAGTAGGATGGAGGAGAGACAGAGAGGAGGGAGAGGAGGGAGGAGCGAAATAAAGGGAGAGTAGGATGCAGGAGAGACAGAGAGGAGGGAGGAGAGAAAGAGAGGGAGAGAAGGAGGGAGGAGCGAAAGAGAGGAGGGAGAGAAAGAGGGAGGAGCGAAATAGAGGGAGATTAGGATGGAGGAAAGACAGAGGAGGGAGGAGAGAAAGAGAGGAGGGAGGAGAGAAAGAGGAGGGAGAGAAGGAGGGAGGAGTGAAATAGAGGGAGAGTAGGATGGAGGAGAGACAGAGAAGGAGGGAGGAGCGAAAGAGAGGGAGAGTAGGAGGGAGGAGCGAAAGAGAGGAGGGAGAGAAGGAGGGAGGAGCGAAATAGAGGGAGAGTAGGATGGAGGAGAGACAGAGAAGGAGGGAGGAGAGAAAGAGGAGGAAGAGAAGAAGGGAGGAGAGAAACAGGAGTGAGAGAAGGAGGGAGGAGTGAAATAGAGGGAGAGTAGGATGGAGGAGAGACAGAGAGGAGGGAGAGGAGGGAGGAGCGAAATAAAGGGAGAGTAGGATGCAGGAGAGACAGAGAGGAGGGAGGAGAGAAAGAGAGGGAGAGAAGGAGGGAGGAGCGAAAGAGAGGAGGGAGAGAAGGAGGGAGGAGCGAAATAGAGGGAGAGTAGGATGGAGGAAAGACAGAGGAGGGAGGAGAGAAAGAGAGGAGGGAGGAGAGAAAGAGGAGGGAGAGAAGGAGGGAGGAGCGAAATAGAGGGAGAGTAGGATGGAGGAGAGACAGAGAAGGAGGGAGGAGCGAAAGAGAGGGAGAGTAGGAGGGAGGAGCGAAAGAGAGGAGGGAGAGTAGGAGGGAGGAGCGAAAGAGAGGATTGACATGAATGTGCCCCTCAGCTTGAAGCATTAGCCCATGACTATAACTCAGGACCACTTTTACTAAAATGTATTAACACCGTCAGGGCCCTGAAGAATGATAAACAGCTTGTAGGCAGAGAGGAACACATCCACAAATACCCAGACGCTCAGGAAGATCCATCATCCTCTGCATGCAGAGAAGATTTGTATTTTCTTAGTAGCACAAAGACTCTCTCTCTCTCTCTTTAAGTCTCTCTCTCTCTCGTTTCATCTTCCTTTCTGTATTTGTTTCTTTCTCTTACACCAACTGAGTACACCACCCTCCCCCTCCCCCTCGCTCCCTCTCCCTCTCTCTCTCTCTCTCACTCTCTCACTCTCTCACTCACTCTCTCTCACACACACACACACACACACACACACACACACACACACACACACACACACACACACACACACCAGAGTATAAAACCCAACCTAACGCTGATGTCTGCTTCTCTGCTTTTGCCTGGAAGTGGATTGTGAATTTTGTTTGCTTTTTGCTGAGGGGCAGACTGCCACATAGCTCCAGGGACATGGCTCTGCTGCTGGCAAGACTTCAAGCATTGTGATATCTGTCTCCATTGCTTTGAAATCCCCAGCTCCCACATGTTCCCCAAAAGCCTTTTGGAAGGATTGCTTGAAAGCAACATCTTCTAAATTGGCCTGGTTAAT
This sequence comes from Oncorhynchus mykiss, assembly GCF_013265735.2. Classification (NCBI taxonomy): domain Eukaryota; kingdom Metazoa; phylum Chordata; class Actinopteri; order Salmoniformes; family Salmonidae; genus Oncorhynchus; species Oncorhynchus mykiss. The sequence continues at coordinate 57,996,729 of NC_048583.1, read as the reverse complement.
TTGCATGTCCTAAATATAAAAATTAGCACAGATAACTAGATAACTAGGCCATAGAATTATTGATTTATATTTTGGTGCGTGGCAATGACTAATTTCTTTGTTCAGTGATCAAAATGCTGTTTTTTCCTTGCGATCTTTGCCAAGTTCGCTTCTTACAACGTCGGCCATATTTGCTGCTTTCAGCATTGGCCAGTTCGATGACTTTTCAACATTTCACTGCTGTTACATCAACTCCAAAGGGTTCACAATATACAAACACTCTCTGGTACAGAACGTGGGCCTATAAGCAGAGTTTGAAAGTATATACAGTAATTCCACAAAGAACTTCTCAATTACCACATTCACAATTACACCTCAGAAGCCGAAACCCAGACATTTTATTGTCTTATATCCACAAAACCCTTGAATTTCCTCCTTTTTTAAATCCAAAATCCAAAAAGGAGTTGTTCATTTGAATGCAACCTCAAACTTCCTCATAGTAATGGAGGGCTTTCAAGTGTCCTCTAAAAGGATAAGTGAGCGAAAGAGTGCGTCCTACATCGATTGGCTGTCTGTCAGCTGATGCTCGTTGATGCCCTGCGTTGTGTCAAGGTTAAACCATCTCGTTGACATGGCGGTGTCTGTGGCGTATCTGTCGGAGGGGTCGCACGCTCAAGTTGTTGCTCGGCTCTAGTGGGAGCAACTCGTGTTTTAATCCCAGCGATGGTAATAACCTGTCCCGTTGAGTGTGGCCTCCACCGCAGGGGAGAAGGTGGAAAGCTTCAAGTTCCTCGACGTACACATCACTGACAAACTTAAATGGTCCACCCACACAGACAGTATGGCGAAGAAGGCGCAACAGTGCCTCTTCAACCTCAGGAGGCTGAAGAAATTTGGCTTGGAACCTAAAACCCTCACACACTTTACAGGTGCACAGTTGAGAGCATCCTGTTGGGCTGTATCACCGCCTGGCGCTGCCCGCAACTGTAGGGCTTTCCAGAGGGTGGTGCGGTCTGCCTAACGTATTACCGGGGACAAACTACCTGCCCTCCAGGACACCTACAGCACCCGATGTCACAGGAAGGCCAAATAAATAATCAAGGACAACAACCACCTGAGCCACTGCCTGTTCACCCCGCTATGATCCAGAAGGTGAAATCAGTACAGGTACATCAAAGCTGGGACTGTGAGACTGAAAAACAGCTTCTATCTCAAGGCCATCAGACTGTTTAACAGCCATCACTAGCACATTAGAGGCTGCTGCCCCTATACATAGACTTTAAATCACTGGCCGCTTTACTAATTGGAACACTGGTCACTTTATTAATGTTTAGGTATTTTGCATTACCCATCTCATATGTATGTACTCCATTCTATGCTATTCTACTGTATCTTAGTCTATGCCGCTCTGACATTGCTCGTCCAAATATTTATATATTCTTAATTCCATTCCTTTACTTTAGATTGGGTGTATTGTTAGATATTACTTGTTAGATATTACTGTACCGTTGGAGCTGGAAACACAAGCATATCGCCACACCCGCAATAACATCTGCTAAACACGCGTGTGCGACAAATAACATTTGAATTGATTTGATTTCAGACCTAGACTTATCCCTTTTTTCCACTCGTTAAGTTAATTGACTGTGCGAGGCAAATGTTTACAACAGGATTGAAAAGCCAAATGTATTGTTAATCTGGACATGTATTGACGAGAGGCTTAAAATGAGGTACTAGTGTTAGTCCTTCAGAAATCCAACTCGGAGGCTCGCAAAACGAGGGCCGGGGTGTGTGCAGGCAACCAATCAGAGACTGGTTTCTTTTCATCTTGTACATCTCGCCAGCTGCTCCGATATGTGGAGGGTGTAGAGATCTTCGATTCATTTCATTAAGCGATGTGCTCACGCTCGTTCATCATCATGGCAACCTGGGACCCGTGCTGCCAACAGGTCCCTAATGAAGGCTTAGGGTGCACGAGAGATAAAGAGAGCAATCTATCAGCTAATACCAATCCCTGTCACGTTACCATAGGAACAAACACAGGTGATACTATCGATGAGGCGTGTGTTGTGTCCTTAGGTATCCCTTTGTTTACCTGGAGAGAGGATAGCAAGCCCTGGTAGTAGTAGAAGATTCATTGGCGTGGTTGAGGTTCACAGCGGTGGTGAAATTGAAGTCTATACATTGTGGTTGGTGGGATTAATTGCCTCGCGTGGCTCGCAATCCATTTCAATTGGAAGTCTTTTTTCCGACTCAGATAGTTGTTTCAATCCAAGCCATTAACAAAAGCCACACTGGTGACAAAGCAGAATATAATTTCTCTGCTTTGAGAAGATTGGCGTTTTCCTTATTCAATTTTGTTCTGAGGCCTGCTTTGCCTCAAGCACAGAAATGAATGTTTAGCCAATAAATGTGACTGTTTGAGTTTAAGCAAGTTATCCCAATTGGTTAAGGTAAGGTTTAGGGTTAAAGGATGGGGTATGATTTTGAGCTAGCATTGAAAATGTAACCAACAAGGTAACAAGGTTTCTCTCAGCCTCTTCTTTACTGTGTTAGTGCTCGTCATCTGTAAGTGCGTCTAAGTCTAAATCTTTAGAAGGGACTTCTACCATGGGTGTATTGATCCCGTCGACTAAAGAAGTCATTACCTGTGACACTACTGTATGCAGAACATAATGGATATATTCTTCTAAATATTTGTGTTTCCTGTTTTTTAAAATAAGTTGAGTTGAGAAGTCTTAGGTTGGAGGTTGATGAAAATAGTTCAATATTTAGTGTTTTCCTGGTTTTTGAAATGAGGTTGAGTTTTGGGTCTTAGGTTGGAGGTTGGTGAAATGAGTTCCTAACAGGATTATTCCATCCCCCGGAGAATGTTTGCAACTGCTGTTTGTTCTATCAGGTTCTGAGGGCATTCAGAGGTTCCAGCAGAGGCAGCTTGGGAAAATTGCATGTGAGCTGGCATGAGCTGATAGTTGTCAAGGTAAACAAATATCAAAACCGACACACAGAATAGGTAAATAACTCAAGTCAAAAGGTAAGCGTGTGTGTGTGCGTCCGCACATGCGTGTATCCGTAGGTAGCCCTTTGTTTACCTGGAGAGAGGATAGCAAACTCTGGTAGTAGTAGATTCATTGGTGTGGTTGAGGTTCACGGTGGTGATGAGATTGAAGTCTACACATTGTGGTTGGTGGGATTACCGTGCGTGCGTGCGTGAGATATTGGCGTGTAAGTTCCATTTTCCAAACCTGGCTACGGTTGACTGCTCTATCAGTGTTTTTACCATATGCCTGGTTTCGGGTGAATGTGATATAATGGAGATGAATCTTCTCTCGGTGTAGCTTTGACTACTCACTGCGTTCAGCCCCACCTCTGAGCAGACTGTAACGCAGAGCCTGTCAAGGAACTCAGTCTTGACAGAGAGAGCGAGAGAGAGAGAGTGTGAGAGAGAGAGAGAGAGAGAGAGAGAGAGAGAGAGATAGGTAAAATCATAGCAATCTGCATTACTCACTATAGCTTTTGAGTTATTTCTTCACCTCTTTCAGGTATATCGTCTGCAGTTTTTCTCTCAGTGTATGTATGTTAGTACGAAAGGAAATATGTCTTCCTGCATGTCTTTTTTTTCAATTTGGTATGATGTATTTGGAAACCTTTTGTTGTGCATGCATCCTCAACAACCTAGCTGAATGAAATGCAAGGATTGCACTCATTTCACAACCAAATTGCCTGCATGTTAATAATGGTCTTCATTATAATTAGACTTTTTTTTTCTACAATAATATAGCACATGCATCTTAGGAAGCTTGAAGGCAAATTATCTCAGATACAGAATGAATTGAGATACTGAAACTCATTACATTTTCATTTTATTCCCCCTGCTAATTATATATTATATTATCCTGTACCTTATCTGTAGGCATGCCAAATTGAAACATGTTACCACCCATCTCCAACTGTGCAGGTGTTGATGCCAGACCTGGGTTCAAATACTAATTCAAATCAAACTCTTAGCGTTTGCTTCAGCCTCCCTGAAGTGCCAGACGGGCAGAGTTTGTAGTTTTGTGACTATTCTATTATGGTTCCATTTGGCCAGGCTAGATCATTCAAGCCCAGCTAAAGTATTTGAAATGATTTAAAATAGTATTTTGATCTAGATCTGGTTGACACACCAACGGTACTCGCTATTTATTACTTAGCAGGTGTTGTCAAAGCTGAGAGATACTGTCACAAACGTCGTCAGGGAAATGACCGGACCAAGTTGCAGCGTGGTGAGCGTACATTTTCCTTTATTAGAATGTCGCCAACAAAACAAGAAACCCCAAAAACGAACGTACCGCTTCCTAGGGCTATACAGGCCACTAACTAAGACAACTACCCACAACTACCAAAAGGAACAAAGGCTGCCTAAGTATGATTCCCAATCAGAGATAACGATAGACAGCTGTCCCTGATTGAGAACCATACCCGGCCAAAACATAGAATAAACAACATAGAATGCCCACCCCAAATCACACCCTGACCTAACCAAATAGAGAAATAAAACGGCTCTCTAAGGTCAGAGCGTGACAGATACCCCATGAGTGAGTCAGACCCTACCTCAAAGATCATACCAAACCTACTGTACAATACAGTCATATACTGTAAATGGTTTGGTTTCATTCTCACATCTGTTGAATACAGTGATACTGCTGAAGTTGTGTGTGCGCCCCATTGTAAGCTATCTATTAACTATTTGAAATAAAAGAAAATCACCATGATGCTTGAAACTCACAGCTATGTCGTTGATCTCTCTAAATCAATCAGCTTCAGTATTCTGTCTAATTTCCACCCATTTCTCCCTCCTAAGGTTTTGAGTAATGAAAATAATGAGTGTCGTTGAGCCTCCTACTGTATCAGACATGATGACACTCATTCACACTGTCAGATCTAATCCCCTGAGCAGGAGGAGAGAAGCAACCAATCTATGCTGGCAATCATCCTCCCATCAAGTGAAAGAAAAATGATATCTTCTTTTGGAGGAGAGAAGCAAGTAAGCACTGTCTGTACAGGTACTGTGTGACCCTGACCTCTTTCTTTCTCTCTACTGATATCTATGTGTTAATCATAGTACATTCTCACATCTCAGGCAGAGCATACTAAGATGTGTCGGGGGGGGGGGGGGGGGGGGGGGGGGAGTGAATAAATGGAGAAACTGGAAGGGAGGATTAGGAAAGCTTTGTCAGGTTCCCCAGGCTCTGTGTTCCTTAGGCTGATCAGACTCCAGTTCCAGGCTGCTTCACATGCTTTCTAAAGCCCAGCTTCCTGTTGGGGATCTGAATGTACAGTATGGGCCTGTGTCTAAAAACTTTACAATCTGTCAAATCCAAGGTCTCTCAGTCCTCGTTTCCGCAATTGGAGGAGAGAATCCTTGGTCTCTCAGTCCTCGTTTCCGCAATTGGAGGAGAGAATCCTTGGTCTCTCAGTCCTCGTTTCCGCAATTGGAGGAGAGAATCCTTGGTCTCTCAGTCCTCGTTTCCGCAATTGGAGGAGAGAATCCTTGGTCTCTCAGTCCTCGTTTCCGCAATTGGAGGAGAGAATCCTTGGTCTCTCAGTTCTCGTTTCCGCAATTGGAGGAGAGAATCCTTGGACTCTCAGTCCTCGTTTCCGCAATTGGAGGAGAGAATCCTTGGTCTCTCAGTCCTCGTTTCCGCAATTGGAGGAGAGAATCCTTGGTCTCTCAGTCCTCGTTTCCGCAATTGGAGGAGAGAATCCTTGGTCTCTCAGTCCTCGTTTCCGCAATTGGAGGAGAGAATCCTTGGTCTCTCAGTCCTCGTTTCCGCAATTGGAGGAGAGAATCCAAGGTCTCTCCCTCGAACCTTCTCCTCCAATGAGTTTTGAGAGGAATTAAGGGGAAAAGGACGAAGGGATCAAGAACTTGGCAGCTAGTAGTTTTTTTTTAACATAGCCTGGATGTTCTCTCCGACTGACCACATCCCATAATGCATTTTCTCTATGTATCTATAATAAGACTGGGGCACAGAGAGTTCTCTACAGTTTGTTACTAACCACGGAGAAAGACACATTTAGAATATTGGATTGAATGCAATGCATTGCGCTCCGTGTCTGTGTACTTCCAGTAATCACATTATGCTAACAGAGGGGACTGTATATTGGGGATCTGTCTAGCCAAGGGCTCGTAATGGGAGATACAGTCAGGAATTCAGAATACAGGGCCATTTCAAAGGACAAATCGATGTTTTAAGAATTGAATCAAAAACACCAATTAATCTTGTAATGCATGTGCCCCTACAACTTCTGACAAGATAACACTGGAGATAGATACAGGATTTAAAAGGCTGTAGAATGGCTATAAGCCAAGGAAAATATTGTATTATAGAAACATAGTGAAATGATCTCTATCAGAGATGTGTTTTCTTCATTTGCACTATTAGAAAACGTGATTGACAAGTAATACAACTATGATTTCAGTAAGTAAGCCGTTTACTGTGTGCTGGGGAATTGTCAGTCTAATACCGTCTCTGTTGGCCATCCTAATTGCATGAACTGTCTATCAAACTCCCCGATATGAGAACAATGAAGGCTTGTCAAGATAATGGTTACCGTGCAGGCAGCCTTTATCCTCCACCAGGCCCTAGCTCAAATGACAGTATATTGAGATTGACAAATACGTTTTCAAAATGAAATCATTGGTATTGTTGGAACTTTCCTAATTTCCTGAACTTTGTTACTCAGAAGAAGTAGCAGGGGTGTCTTTTTTGTTACACAGAAGTAGTAGAAGGAGTTTGAAACCTGAAAGTTCTTCTTGTTTTCTTCTTTTGTGCTAACCCATTTTCTCTAGGCTCTATTACTCACCTGCTGACTTGAGAGGTTTGGAGTTTGACTTCATGACAGACTACTGTGCTTTTGTCATATTCTCACTCCTCCGTGGCAAGACATTCAGCAACATTCAGCAACCCAGCACAGCACAGCACAGGTCTGTAACATGAAAGGCATCCACGACTACAGGAGTGCTGTATTATACAGTGACAGAGCACAAACACAAAGCCAAAAATAAAATGCCACACACCATTACATCTATACATTGTTCATCATGCATTGTCTGAGGCAATTGGTGAAGGTATACAAATGAATGTATATACGAGTCAGCTGTAAGTAGAAAACATTTTCTATTATTACACAATGAGCCAAAGGAAAATGAAATGCTTGATTAGTGTTTCCTCTTTACCACAGCTTAATTTCTAAATTAATTATTCATAGCAGTGGACTGCGTCATGCCTCAATTTTGTCTAGAGCATGCAATTACAAGATTCAGCAAAGGGTTTGATTTGAAATGATTGGATTATCAAAAAGTAATCCCTCCCAAAACATCAGTAATATCACAAAGAACTCCTAAGAGAGTACAACACATTCTAAGCAATATACTGTATATATATAATTCTGATTATATGTTTTAAATACACCAACAATAATTTCCCACACCAAATGGCCAGAATTTAAAGAGATAATAACCCAACCACTGGGGATTGAAACATTGCACATTTCCATTCATTAAATGAATCACAGTGGTGACCCATCATTCAGGGCAAGTGGGACAGAACCTGTTTTGAGCCCAACATGTTTAGCTGAAAAGAAAACATTAAAAAATAAATAAACTTTTTGTATTTGTTTGTTGCCTGTTCTGCATGTTATTTTGGCATTGATACGTGTCCCATATCAGTTTGTGATTTTTTTCTCTCTTTTTTTCTTTATTGAGTAAGGCCGCTCCAAAATGCAGATGTTTAAGCCTAGCTCAGTGCTTTCTGTGGTGGTGGGACAGCCAGTGGAAAATACGGAGCATTGGGGTTGGTAATGTTCTCTAGTTGTGCCGTGATTGGCTCAGTGTTCTGTCACTCATGGGGACACTACATCACCGCCCAATATAATGGTAGAGCTCTAAAATTCAAGCCCCTTGGGTGCTGCCATAGAGTTACATTAGAAGTGCCCATCCAAGAAGGCTCAAGGTCATTGGCCACAGATACAATGACATCAAATCACGTTATATCTACAGTAGCTTTGATTGGACTGATCATGTCAACATCATACTTTCAAAGTCGACAGTCTACTGGCAAATCCTTTTTAATCGTTGTCATATGAAGATAAATAATGAAGAGAAATGATGGATAAAACGTATCGGTGCTCATCGACCATTGGACATAAACATTACACAACAAGCTGGAAATCGCAAATTCAAAACTGAGTGGTTTGGAAGGAATCAGTAGCTAACTGTAAGCGTTGCAAAGAAATCACTAGCCTGAAATCAGTGGAGTGGCTGTCTGGCCCCAAGTCTGGGTTTAAGGGTCTCTTTCCAAGCTTAAAATTATAAACATTCAGCATTGACCATACTGTCAATCCATCATGATTTCTGCTGTGCTCAAAACAACTTAACTTGGAACTGGGAAATCTGACATCAGTGAGTTCAAGACAACTGAGAACTCGGGAAAAAACGAGCTCCAACTGTGAAAATACATTTTGAACAGTCATCCAACTCGGAATTGTAAGTTGGGAACTCGGGCCTCTTTCTAGAGCTATGACCTGAAGATCACTGACTCATGATTCAACCTTACTTTTTACAGATGTTCCAGTTGTCTTGAAAGCATCATAAACCCAGAGAATGCCAGGCTTTGATGATCAAGTTTTATGGCAAAATGTACCCACGAAGGTCTACCGCACAACCTTCCTGTTCAAGTGACCACAACATGGTGAGTACAAAAATGTATTGTATGCTGCTGCATAAATTGTGTAATATTCCAGGGAGATATGTATAACGTAGCTAAGAAAGTAATACTAAGTGTATGTTGTGTAATCATTTGGTCTATTTTCCCCTCTTAATTTCGCCCCCTGTTCTGACTTGGTGGCACATTGTCTGCTTATATGCCCCCTTCATTTATCCTACGATTCTGACTCAGTGTACAGGGAGAACACTGTAAGAACGGCCCATGTTCTGAATTCTGTTGCTGTACATTTCAAAAGTTCTGAACAAATAGTTATTTTGACTACGTCCGTTCTAGCTCGCTCATTAATGTTTTAATCAACATTATGGATTGCCCCTTATGCCATAGTTTGTACATCTCAATTGTCAGTAGAAACCACATTTGTTGAAGCAAGTCAGCTATCAGCTATGTTTTTTTTAAAGGCAATAAATGAGGCTGAATTAACTATTTCTCTGCCAGACAAGGCTCAGCTGATAGCCAGGTGTAGCAGTGGTAAGGTGTTTGGACTGCTGTTAGGACTCTGCTGTTGAGACACCTTTATGTGAGTTTGTGGGCACCGTTGTGGGCACCGTTTGTCTCCGTTATAGTGCAATTAATCAATTAACACATTGTTTAGTGCTGTATAGTGGCTTTGCTGGCATGCACCCCCCCCCCCAAATGTATTTATTTTTTTGCCCTATTAAGATTTACATGCTAAAATTGCCACTGATTAATCGTCACATTTCCAATCAGTGTTTGACAGATTTAATCAAACACAGTGTGCTTGTTTGATAAATAAAGCTTGAATAAATTAGTTTTGATTTTCTAAAAATTCTATATATTGATGAGCAGCAGTTTCACATGAAATCACCCAAAAACTAATATCAAAATAACACACAACCCCCCTCTCATCATAGACTCAGATTGAATCAAAACATCAGCATTCAGCATACATTTAAAATGGATGGATATCATGGTTGTGGTCAATTTCATTTAAATTCCAGTCAGTTCAGAAAGTAAACCAAATTCCAAATCCAATTACAAATGTTCCTCACAGTAAAGCATTGAAGGGAATCAAAATTGGAATTTCAGTGTACTTCCTAAATTGACTGGAATTGAAATGGAATTGACCCAGACACTGATGGATATTGCATCTCTATGGGATAAACCCTATCTTGTCGAAATGACTGTTTGTTTCACTTGTCAATGGCATTCATCTGATCAACATCAGTAGAGCTGAACGTCACAAGAGGAGTTGCATGACACACACACACGCACGCACACACACACGCACACACGCACGCACGCACACACACACACACACGCACGCATGCACGCACGCACGCACACACACAACCCAATAGAATCTGTCCTCATTTCTGTCATCATTCCTCTCCTCACAGTGAAACTTGACTACATCTCCCTTATCCCAGGTTTCAGCTCAGAAGATTTCAAAGATATTTTATGTGTTTTAAAGTGGAACTGACAGCGCTTTAACTACTTTGCAGATATGACACAAACAGGCATTCCTAACCCTAACCCACTGTTTCAGTTTCAATGACTCAATATTTTGAACAAAAACGGACAACTGTAACTAAGGCTTGGAATGTCAATACAATCAAACTAACAAGGGAAGTGATCAGAAATCAAAGTGGCTAATAGGTTAGCGCACATGTGTCAAACACAAGACCTGCAGGCCGAGTAGGACACACAAGCAAGTATAAACGAGTCAACAGTTGAGTCATCTACTTCATGAAATTACAGCCTGATGTATAGGGGAATTCAACTTCAATTGTGCTGCTTTCTTGGTCCGGTTTACAGTGCAAAGGGAAAGTGTACAGACACACTCTTACAGTCCTAGCTAGGCTACTAAATGTTGCAGACTGGTTTCGGTTTTTAAAGCTTGACAATGAATAACCATAAAACAAAACCATGCAGAGGACAAACATGTAGGCCCATTACAGCATCATTTGAGCTGTAGCCTCGGCTGGCTACTCAAATACAATACATTTGAGCTGTAGCCTCGGCTGGCTACTCAACTACAATACATTTGAGCTGTAGCCTCGGCTGGCTACTCAAATAAAATACATTTGAGAGGTAGCCTCGGCTGGCTACTCAAATACAATACATTTGAGAGGTAGCCTCGGCTGGCTACTCAACTACAATACATTTGAGCTGTAGCCTCGGCTGGCTACTCAACTACAATACATTTGAGCTGTAGCCTCGGCTGGCTACTCAAATACAATACATTTGAGCTGTAGCCTCGGCTGGCTACTCAAATACAATACATTTGAGCTGTAGCCTCGGCTGGCTACTCAACTACAATACATTTGAGCTGTAGCCTCGGCTGGCTACTCAAATACAATACATTTGAGCTGTAGCCTCGGCTGGCTACTCAACTACAATACATTTGAGCTGTAGCTTCGGCTGGCTACTCAACTACAATACATTTGAGAGGTAGCCTCGGCTGGCTACTCAAATAAAATACATTTGAGCTGTAGCCTCGGCTGGCTACTCAAATACAATACATTTGAGCTCTAGCCTCGGCTGGCTACTCAAATAAAATACATTTGAGAGGTAGCCTCGGCTGGCTACTCAAATACAATACATTTGAGAGGTAGCCTCGGCTGGCTACTCAACTACAATACATTTGAGAGGTAGCCTCGGCTGGCTACTCAAATAAAATACATTTGAGAGGTAGCCTCGGCTGGCTACTCAAATACAATACATTTGAGCTGTAGCCTCGGCTGGCTACTCAAATAAAATACATTTGAGAGGTAGCCTCGGCTGGCTACTCAAATAAAATACATTTGAGAGGTAGCCTCGGCTGGCTACTCAAATAAAATACATTTGAGAGGTAGCCTCGGCTGGCTACTCAAATACAATACATTTGAGCTCTAGCCTCGGCTGGCTACTCAAATAAAATACATTTGAGAGGTAGCCTCGGCTGGCTACTCAAATACAATACATTTGAGAGGTAGCCTCGGCTGGCTACTCAACTACAATACATTTGAGCTGTAGCCTCGGCTGGCTACTCAACTACAATACATTTGAGCTGTAGCCTCGGCTGGCTACTCAAATACAATACATTTGAGCTGTAGCCTCGGCTGGCTACTCAAATACAATACATTTGAGCTGTAGCCTCGGCTGGCTACTCAACTACAATACATTTGAGCTGTAGCCTCGGCTGGCTACTCAAATACAATACATTTGAGCTGTAGCCTCGGCTGGCTACTCAACTACAATACATTTGAGCTGTAGCCTCGGCTGGCTACTCAACTACAATACATTTGAGAGGTAGCCTCGGCTGGCTACTCAAATAAAATACATTTGAGAGGTAGCCTCGGCTGGCTACTCAAATACAATACATTTGAGCTCTAGCCTCGGCTGGCTACTCAAATAAAATACAATTGAGAGGTAGCCTCGGCTGGCTACTCAAATACAATACATTTGAGAGGTAGCCTCGGCTGGCTACTCAACTACAATACATTTGAGAGGTAGCCTCGGCTGGCTACTCAAATAAAATACATTTGAGAGGTAGCCTCGGCTGGCTACTCAAATACAATACATTTGAGCTGTAGCCTCGGCTGGCTACTCAAGTAAAATACATTTGAGAGGTAGCCTCGGCTGGCTACTCAAATAAAATACATTTGAGAGGTAGCCTCGGCTGGCTACTCAAATACAATACATTTGAGAGGTAGCCTCGGCTGGCTACTCAACTACAATACATTTGAGAGGTAGCCTCGGCTGGCTACTCAAATAAAATACATTTGAGCTGTAGCCTCGGCTGGCTACTCAAATACAATACATTTGAGCAGTAGCCTCGGCTGGCTACTCAACTACAATACATTTGAGAGGTAGCCTCGGCTGGCTACTCAACTACAATACATTTGAGCAGTAGCCTCGGCTGGCTACTCAAATAAAATACATTTGAGCTGTAGCCTCGGCTGGCTACTTAAATACAATACATTTGAGCAGTAGCCTCGGCTGGCTACTCAAATACAATACATTTGAGCTGTAGCCTCGGCTGGCTACTCAAATACAATACATTTGAGCTGTAGCCTCGGCTGGCTACTCAACTACAATACATTTGAGCTGTAGCCTCGGCTGGCTACTCAACTACAATACATTTGAGCTGTAGCCTCGGCTGGCTACTCAAATACAATACATTTGAGCTGTAGCCTCGGCTGGCTACTCAACTACAATACATTTGAGAGGTAGCCTCGGCTGGCTACTCAAATACAATACATTTGAGCTGTAGCCTCGGCTGGCTACTCAACTACAATACATTTGAGCTGTAGCCTCGGCTGGCTACTCAACTACAATACATTTGAGCTGTAGCCTCGGCTGGCTACTCAACTACAATACATTTGAGCTGTAGCCTCGGCTGGCTACTCAACTACAATACATTTGAGCTGTAGCCTCGGCTGGCTACTCAAATACAATACATTTGAGCTGTAGCCTCGGCTGGCTACTCAACTACAATACATTTGAGCTGTAGCCTCGGCTGGCTACTCAAATACAATACATTTTGAGTGCACCATACAGCAAACCTGCATTCAACCGCACCAGTGTTTCATGCAGTGCAAATGTTTTTGAAACATGTTTTAGGTTTAAATGGTTTAAACAACCTATAGCTACGTTTTCATTATTTGTAGTTAGTAAATTATTGTTGATTAGGGCTGCAGCATATTATGCACATCTGCAAGCATAGCAAGCAAAGGCTGGACAAATGTTATTTATCTCTTCTTTTGTTTTAATATGTTGAAATGCTATATACAGCATCCTATGTACAGTGGGGAGAACAAGTATTTGAAACACTGCCGATTTTGCAGGTTTTCCTACTTACAAAGCATGTAGAGGTCTGTAATTTTTATCATAGGTACACATGAACTGTGAGAGACAGAATCTAAAACCAGAAAATCACATTGTATGATTTTTAAGTAATTCATTTGCATTTTATTGCATGACATAAGCATTTGATACATCAGAAAATAAGAACTTCATAATAAGTTCCCATTCAGTGTTAAAAAGTGGGTTGAGACAAGCATTCATTGGCAGGCAAGCTACAGAAGGATGAGCAGGCTACAATTCCCATAATTTATCATTACCATTTGACGGCCATGTGGCTGAAAATGTTTTATAGGGTTTATCTAATGTTCCCTCGTTAGATTTTAGCTCATCTATAAGAACTAATGCTCTGGCTAGCATTAGCTGTTGATCTTTTTGTTGTTGATGTGCATAGGCAACTGATGGAGAGAGAACATACCTTTTCATGGTTGTTTGATCAATAGGACTGTAAAGGTCCCAAATGTAAGAGGACACTCGTGGTATTTACATATTTGCAGAAATCCATTCAAGTGTATTTTGTGGTTTTTGGTGAATGCGTTCTAATAATCTAAAGCCGCACTTTTGCTACTGCCTGTAAACACACAGTCCAGTTAAAAGTGAATAATGACAGGCCCTACTGCCTGTAAACACACAGTCCAGTTAAAAGTGAATAATGACAGGCCCTACTGCCTGTAAACACACAGTCCAGTTAAAAGTTAATAATGACAGGCCCTACTGCCTGTAAACACACAGTCCAGTTAAAAGTGAATAATGACAGGCCCAACTTCCTTTAAACACACAGTCCAGTTAAAAGTGAATAATGACAGGCCCTACTGCCTGTAAACACACAGTCCAGTTAAAAGTGAATAATGACAGGCCCAACTGCCTGTAAACACACAGTCCAGTTAAAGTGAATAATGACAGGCCCTACTGCCTGTAAACACACAGTCCAGTTCAAAGTGAATGATGGCAGGCCCTACTGCCTGTAAACACACAGTCCAGTTAAAGTGAATAATGACAGGCCCTACTGCCTGTAAACACACAGTCCAGTTCAAAGTGAATGATGGCAGGCCGGTGTGAAAAATGGCTATTTGCATATAGGCCTACTGTAGCTGTGATTGGCTATGGCTATTTGCATACAGGCCTACTGTAGCTGTGATTGGCTATGGCTATTTGCATATAGGCCTACTGTAGCTGTGATTGGCTATGGCTATTTGCATATAGGCCTACTGTAGCTGTGATTGGCTATGGCTATTTGCATACAGGCCTACTGTAGCTGTGATTGGCTATGGCTATTTGCATATAGGCCTACTGTAGCTGTCATTGGCTATGGCTATTTGCATATAGGCCTACTGTAGCTGTGATTGGCCATGGCTCACCGGTTTTATATGAAGTTTTATTTACTGCAGTGTCTCTTAATTGTCCAAACGCACAACTGCTTTCCCACTCTATATTGCTATAGAATTCTGACAAATGCATTACTATACATCATTCCCAAACATTTTATGAAATGATGAAAACGTAAAAATGACCAAATCATGTGCTCATTTCTGAGATTATTATTATTATTATTTTTAAAGGTGTCATATTCTTCAGGTGGGTGAACAGATTATTACAGGATTTCATGTTGTTGATTTCATGTTGACGTCCCTGCCCCATTGAAGTTGAAATTTTGAATGGATAAGGTAAAGGTTAGGGTTAGGGTATGGGTAAAGGTAAGTGTTAGGGTAGGGACGTCCCAAGGATACCGAATAGCATTTAAGCATTCTATAATCCAGCCTATGATGAGGTAAACTGGTTGGTGAATTGAACTGATCACTGCCACGGTTGGTGAACTGAGCTGAGCATGGCCGTCTATTACAGCATCACAGAGTCTAGTTACCCATTTCATAAGGCATATATTATCATTTGTGTTTGATCTTTCACAAAGAGCCAGTCATTCATAGTCAAAATACACCTGATTCATTAGACTGTGGTGTGTGTTTGTCATGCTGGCTTTTGAAGGTTCTTTTCAGTGGCGTTCATTTTCCCTCTCTCATAGAGGTAGTTAGATTTAATTATATTCACTTGATTGAGCTGACATAACCCCAGACAAATTGTTTGGCACCAATGCCTAAACTCTACGTGGGTGACTTAACATCTAGCGATAATACTCCAAGGATAGAGCCACATAAACTTGCTACACCCACAAAAAACAGTGTTCATATTAAATACAACACACATTTACTAACAAATAATGAATCAGCACATTTTCATGTGTCGCTTACAAGATGCATTCATGTTTAAAAGTTATCCAAAAAATCAGCTCTGGGCTGATCCCATCTTATTCGTAAAAGAGTTAAAATAGTAGCATTTGCCATTGCGAGACACATTTTTCATGCACGAATGTTTTGCATGTCTAGCTCAAAAGTGATTAACTTTTGTCAATCATAACTGCTAATACTTTATTCACAATTAACTCTGAAATCATTACTTCCATTCAAATCATTTGTATATGGGGTGTCAGAGTGTCCTTGCACAGTGGAAAATAATTGGGGCCTTCGTGGTTGCGTGCCAATTCTCATACATATGCAGGCGGCCGTCACCATGGCAACAGTGACTGCGTTATCCAGGTTGATTCCAGTATGACCAAACTATCGGATACTCTGGGATGTGGGAAACTCTTAATATGGAACACTGTCCCTTGTAGGATGTCCTATATTGGCAAAGGCTCCTAATACCCAATGGGATATTTTCACAACATTGGGTATGTGCTGTACTAAGGAATCAAATTGGATGTTGACGTATAGCTACCGGACATGTCTCACTGTCTCAAGGATAACAGAATGCTCAACATGCGCTGTGGAAATATTATCCTGGAATTAGCCTCTCATGTAGGGTTGCAAAATGAATGAACCTACACTTGAACATAGGGTGTTTGTTGAACAACTGAATCAATCCATGTCCATTTGAAGCATTTATTCTTCAAATAATCTACGAAAAATTAGCTATCTAACTAGCTTTGTGACATACCATTCTGACCTGTGTCAAATACATACAGTACATTAAATATTAACTTATTTAGTTTACCTGGTACAATAAAAGCAATGGAATACTGCTGAATGTTTAGTAGTAGTTTCAGGCACTTTGAACACACGTTTCTAACCTTTGTTCATCACAGGACGTTTCCAGTGTCACGTAGATGTATTTGTCTAAAGAGGAGACACTTTTCATTGTCAGATCAGACTTAAAACATGACTACAGCATCCCCTTTATCAGGCCGTCTCTTCTGTTCCATCACTGGGCCTGTATCTCTGAGCTGCCAGCCCAGCTTCTGTAGATACCGCCTGGCAGAGAGCCTAAATGCTGGCCACCAGTTCTGTCCAGTGTGCAGGAGACAGATCACAGAAGACCTTCAGGTCATCACAATCCTGAGAGACTTGACACAGGAGCTGAGACGGAGAAGGGAGGTCAGAGATCATAGCAGGGCACATGTGCTCTGAACATGACGAGCTTCTTAAACTCATCTGTGTGTCATATAGCGACCTGGTCTGACTGGTCTGCACCAAGGGGAGAGATCACAGAGCCCACTCCTTCAAACCACTGAATGAGTTAGAGGAGGATTTCAAGAAGGAGCAGGTCTCAAACTTGGGTATCCTGGACAAAAAGATTGCTGAAGTTAATCAGATTCGCCACAGCCAGCAGAATGAAATCACCGTCGCCACCAATATCAAAGCCCAGATCCACTATCAGGTTGAAGACCTGATCAGACTGCTGAGGCTGAGAGAGAGCCAGACAGTCCAAGACGTGGATAAGAAAAATTGCGGTCTCAACATGGAGAATAATTGAACTGCCTGTCTGAAGCCTACACCAAAAAGATATAGATGCTATCTTTGCTGACCAACCCAGAGCCGTGATTCAGTGGTTTCCGAACAAAGGAGTTTCTTATGTAAATATATTCAAGGAATTATCACCGTACAAATGGCCGAAGTTCACTGTGCAACCTAACACTCTGGTTGTCAGAGAACCTAAGGACCTGTCTGGTCACATCAACTGGAAGAGAATAGAGAGAGACCTCTCAAGAGGCACTGGCTTAACGAAGGAGGAGGTATTCTTGACCATTTTAACAATAGTGTTTGCTGTCATATTAACAGCTTTTTGGGCATATTCTAGTACATTCTTGATCATAGTTATTGTGGGAATAATTGTAGAGAAAATACAAGGAACTCGTCATTGATACCAGTTGGTATCAGGGTTGGGGTCAATTTAATTTCAATTCCAGTCAATTCAGAAAGTAAACCAAATTCCAATTTCAATTAAAAATGGTCCTAATTGAAAAGCATTGAAGATAATTGGAATTTCAGTGTACTTCATGAATTGAATGGAATTGAAATGGAATTGACCTTGGTTGATATGCATGACAAATAATTAATTACATTATTGTAGTGACAAACTGTTAGTGTCTATTGAAGGAAGCAATGAGAAGTGACCTACTTGTATTTATATAAATGAAAACGATTGTTGCGAGAAATATTTGATAATTGTGATACTTTTATCCTTTTTGGTTGAGAAAGGGTGGACAGTGAGTGTATTGATATTTACAATTGCGAATTAACAATGTGTCTTTATTTCAGATGGCACTAACCTACACTTTTCATGGAAGGGAATAAAAATATTGTATTCAAATTGAAATCGATTTACTGATTGGTTCTGGGTGACGCGATTACTCTATGTATTCTTGAGATGGTATAACTTCGTAATAGTATACTTCCTGAAAAAACCACGGACATTTGTTTTGTATACAGTATATATACAATTCTGCATAGCCTTTGCAATCCTGACACTTTGTCATTATGGGGTATTGTGTGTAGATTGATGAGGATTTTTATTTATTTAATACATTTTACAATAAGGCTGTAACGTAACAAAATGTGGGAAAAATAAAGGGGTCTGAATACTTTCCGAATGCACTGTAGTACAATCTTTGCAATCCTGACATAGTATTGTATTGTGTTGTTTTGTTTTTTACCTGCTTATTGCCTTTTGGAACATGTTGTTGGTATTGTTATCGCGAGGAAGCATTTCATTGTACCATTTACACCCGCTGTATCCTATACATATGACAAATACACTTTCAATGTAAATAGATAGTTCCCACTGGGTAAAACTGGTTGAATCAACGATGTTTCCACGTCATCTCAACCGCCCAAATTAAATGTGAGGACTTTGAATCAATGTGGAAACTGATTGGATTTGCAAAAAGTTATCAACGTAAGGGAATTTCGTATTTTTTTTCACCCAACTTTTAACCTAAATCCAATGACAGGGTGCCATGTTTGGTGGATTTCACATTGAATTCACGTTAGTTGACAACTCAACCAAATGTAAACCAAAACTAGATGTTGAACTGACGTCTGTGCCCAGTCCAGTGGGTTCTCTGTCTTCATAGCCACAGTCCAAGGTGACAGTCAATCAGTCACCCTTCACACTCGATTCAGATCACCCACATCTCATAATTACCACACATGTCCTCTATAAACAATATATCTCCATCTCATAATTACCACACATGTCCTCTATAAACAATATATCTCCATCTCATGGATACCACACATTCCTCTGAAAACCCCTCAGATATTACTACTACCACTCACAAGCAGCAGTCACATTATGCATTCCATCCATTTATTCATAGCGTGCATGATGTCAGCGCGCGTGTCACTTCTGTCACAACCTCTAGAATCCCTCTGCATGAGGAAGACCCATTACGGAGGACAGAGGGAGGCAGCGACATCCTGGAACAGTCAATGTGACCTGCCAAGTGTCAGCAGGTGCATCCCTGAATGACTGTGTCCCAGTATCTTTGGCATTGTTCACTGTGGTAAGCAAAAGCTTATTTGGGAGCTAATGTTACGGCAGAAGTCGGAAGTTTACATAAACTTGGGTTGGAGTCATTAAAATTAGTTTTTCAACCACTCCACAAATTTCTTGTCCACAAACTATAGTTTTAGCAAGTCAGTTAGGACATCTACTTTGTGCATGACACAAGTCATTTTTCCAACAATTTTTCACAGACAGATTATTTCACTTCTAATTCACTGTATCACAATTCCAGTGGGTCAGAAGTTTACATACCCTAAGTTGACTGTGCCTTTAAACAGCTTGGAAAATTCCAGAAAATGATGTCATGGCTTTAGAAGCTTCTTATAGACTAATTGACATAATTTGAGTCAATTGGAGGTGTACCTGTGGACGTATTTCAAGGCCTACCTTCAAACTCAGTGCCTCTTTGCTTGACATCATGGGAAAATCAAAAGAAATTAGCCAAGACCTCAGAAAAAAATTGGAGACCTCCTCAAGTATGGTTCATCCTTGGCAGCAATTTCCAAACACCTGAAGGTACCATGTTCATCTGTACAAATAATAGTATGCAAATATAAACACCATGGGACCACGCAGCCGTCAGACCGCTCAGGAAGGAGACGTGTTCTGTCTCCTAGAGATGAACGTACTTTGGTGCGAAAAGTGCAAATCAATCCAGAACAACAGCAAAGGACCTTGTGAAGATGCTGGAGGAAACAGGTACAAAAGTATCTATATCCACAGTAAAATGAGTCCTATATCGACATAACCTGAAAGGCCGCTCAGCAAGGAAGAAGCCACTGCTCCAAAACCGCCATAAAAAAGCCAGACTACGGTTTGCAACTGCACATGGGGATAAAGATCGTACTTTTTGGAGAAATGTCCACTGGTCTGATGAAACAAAAATATAACTGTTTGGCCCTAATGACCATCGTTATGTTTGGAGGAAAAATGGGGAGGCTTGCAAGCCGAATAACACCATCCCAACCGTGAAGCAAGGGGGTGGCAGCATCATGTTGTGGGGGTGCTTTGCTGCAGGAGGGACTGGTGCACTTCACAAAATAGATGGTTTCATGAGGAAGGACAATTATGTGAATATATTGAAGCAACATCTCAAGACATCAGTCAGGAAGTTAAAGCTTTGCTGCAAATGGATCTTCCAAATGGACAATGACCACAAGCATACTTCCAAAGTTTTGGCAAAATGGCTTAAGGACAACAAAGTCAAGGTATTGGAGTGGCCATCTCAAAGCCCTGACCTCAGTCCTATAGGAAATGTGTGGGCAGAACTGAAAAAGCGTGTGTGAGCATGGAGGCCTACAAACCTGAATCAGTTACACCAGCTCTGTCAGGAGGACTGGGCCAAAATTCACCCAACTTATTGTGGAAAGCTTGTGAAAGGCTATCCGAAACGTTTGACCCAAGTTAAACAATTTAAAGGCAATGCTACCAAATACTAATTGAGTGTATGTAAACTTCTGACCCACTGGGAATGTGATGAAAGAAATACAAGCTGAAGTAAATCATTCTCTGTACTATTATTCTGACATTTCGCATTCTTAAAATAAAGTGGTGATTCTAACTGATCTAAAACAGGGAATTTGTACTAGGATTAAATGTCAGGAATTGTGAAAAACTGAGTTTGAATGTATTTGGCTCAGGTGTATGTAAACTTCTGACTTCAACTGAAATGCAGAGCCCCTTTCACACACAAGCACCACTTTCGTTTCACTCACTTGCACCTGGGCGCCCATTGAAATGGTACTGACATTATGAACAGTCACAGTGCTGTGAAAAAGTATTTGCGACCTTTCTAATTTTCTCTACATTTGCATATTTTTGATACTGAATGTTATCAGATCTTCAACCAAAACCTAATATTAGATAAAGGGAACCTGAGTGAACGAATAACAACAATTACACACTTATTTAATTTATTTTGGGTTTTCAAGCATGAACTGCTCGCTCCATCACACTATCCCCACCATGCTTAACCGGTGGTATGAGGTTCTTACTGTGGATTGCAGTGTTTGGTTTTCGCCAGGCATAATGGGACCATATCATCCAAAAAGTTACACTTTTTACTCATTTGTCTTTAGGACATTCTTCCAAGAGTCTTGATGATCATCCAGGTGCTTCCAGGTACTTTTTTGGCAAATTTGTGTCCGATTCTGGACGACCTGGGTCCCATTACGTTTGGCGAAAACCAAACACTGCATTCTACAGTAAGAACCTCATACCAATGGTCAAGCATGGTGGAGGTAGTGCCATCGTTTGGGGATGCGTTGCTGCCTCAGGACCTGGACGACTTTAGAAGGAAGCATGAATTCAGCTCGGTATCAGAGAATTCTACAGGACAATGTCAGGCCATCCATCTGTGAGCTGAAGCTGATGTGCAGCTGGGTCATGCAGCAAGACAATGATTCAAAACACACAACCAAGTCTACAAGTATATGAACATGGTTAAAAAGCAACACATTTGAAGATGTGGAATGGCCTAGTCAAAGTCCAGACCTAATCCCAATTGAGATGTGTCAGGACTTGAAATGAGCAGTTCATGCTTGAAAACCCAAGAAAATGTCGCTGAGTTAAAGCAACTCTCTATGCAAGAGTGGGACAAAATTCCTCTTCAGTGATGTGAGAAACTGATCAACATCTACAGGAAGCATTTGGTTGGAGTCATTGCAGCTAAAGGTGTCACAACCAGTTATTGATTGTAAGGGGGTAATTACTTTTTCACACAGGGAAATTCGGTGTTGCGTAACTTTTTAAATTAAATAAATTAAATAAGTATATATTTTTTTTGTGGTTATTTGTAAACTCAGGTTCCCTTTATCTAATTTTTGGTTTTGATTGAAGATCTGATAACATTCAGTATCAGAAATAGAAAAAAAAATAGAGAAAATCACAAATTGGACAAATACTTTTTCACAGCACTGTATATGAATGTGTAATCTTGCACAAAATTGTGTTGTCAAGATGCCACAAGCCACATTGATCATTATGTACATTTCTAACCTACAGTACAGCACCTTTTTTCCCCCACACTGCTCAACGCACCTCACCTCCATTCCGTCCGCAGAACAAAAACAATAAGGTGCTGGGGCTGACAGTGGAGCTGTTTCCCCTAATCTTTCATATAAAATCTGCCAACATTTTTCAGGGTCATAACTGTTTTTACCCAGACATCCACAGTACAAGCAGTGAATTGGTGAAGATAAGGGTGAAGCCAGTGTGAAAGTGGGAGACGGACACTGATGACGTTGAACACATGACTGTATTTAACCACTAGAGGACACTGTTGCATATATAAACAACTCTAATTTGACTTCATCGCTGTAGTTATTTTCTCGCCTATGAAACATACTTTGACTGTTATCTGTCTGTACACCAGCAGTGTTTCTCAGTATGAACATAGCACAGTTTTTCTTCCCATGAGCCAAAAATATAATTTTAGAGATGGGGGCCTCTAAAGATACAATGTGGAAGTTTAGTAGCTTATTGTTTACATCAAATGTTTTCTTGGATGTTGGCTGTATGGTTGATAATATAATATTACTAAATGGCTTATCTCATGAAACCATACAAATCCTTAGTTTTGTACCACCCATGAGGTAATTTCCGGGCAATATATTTGTCCCTTCGCTCAAAAGCACAACCAGAGGCAAAGGTTATGTATAGCGTCTTTAACTTTAAATTAGAAATATACTCTGTAATAGGCAGATAAACCAGAAAGACTGACAGAGAGCAGAAAATGAATCAGAAACTGACAAGCCACAGTCAGAGCATCATGAGCAAGGGGTCTAGAGAGGCGTTCAATGGAAAGGTTTAATGGTTTTAATGACCCTGCTCTGGCCTATTATTATTTATATTGTTATTACTCTTCTTATTATTTTTATTGTGTAACCAGAGCAAACCAATTAAGACCAGGCTCTCATTTACAAGGGTGCCATGGTAACAATAAATCAACATGATCAGTCTCAATAAAAACACTATACATTTACAATTATACATTACAGCAACACTAAGTCAAACGTGACAGCCTATACCAGACTATACCCCCCCCCCCCCATCAATGAAACCATAGTCTGTCATCCTCTCTTACGGCAGTACTAAGATCTCTGCTGCTCGTTATGGCGATCTTTTTAATTCGATTTTCTCTGACGTTCTGCTCCTTTTATTTGGAAATTAGATTAAAGGAGGAAAAAAGTATGGTCCGGCCTTTCACCCAAGTACAAATTCTATATCCTGGTGAAATGAGGGTTATATTTCCTATAAGAAAGAGGCTTTAGTAGTCTAGCTATGCCCTTCTCGGGGTATAGACTCATCTTCAGCTCGACGGATCTTGTTGCCATGGCGACGTCAATGTTGTTGACACGAGGGAATTGAGAACAGTCCACTTGTTTGAACACTCATTGATGGAATGGGGGGAAAACAAAAAGAAAGCAACGCGTTGTTTAATGGCGACGGCTCAAATTATACATCGAGGGATATGCATCTTGGCTGTTGTAATGGATTTGTTCTTTGCCCGTGTAGCAGTTGGTGGCCAATGTATTGTTTATCTGCCTGTGTATTATTGAGTGAAGCAGTGATGCTTGGGAATATTAATGCATTTGCTCTGTGGTAGGTTATAGTTGCCATTTGTTTCCTCACAACATGCTCCCATACGAATAGAAATCCTTAAAAAGCTACCTCGGAGGAATAGAACAAAACATTTTGAGGTCAGATAGTTCATGGTGTTGAAAAAGGCTTTACCCAATACCGTTTTACCAGGTCATCGCTGTAGATGCAGATCAGGTTTATACAGATTCAACAAAAATAAACTTCACTGGTCTGTAAAAAAAATAAAGGTGTGTAAAACTGACAAGTTTGTTTCCCTTTCCAACAGTCATGTGCCATTGGCAGCACTGAGACTAGGAATTACGCAACATTCAAGATCAAATGCAGTCTCAAACTGTCAACAGTATTATACAGTATGCCCTTCATCTACTTTGGCCTACTGTGCAAACATTTGAGAAGGATGAATGTGCTAACATTTGAGATCAAATCAAACAAAACTTTGTCACGTGCCGAATACAAGTAGTGCAGACTTTACCGTGAAATGCTTACTTACAAGCCCTTAACCAACACTGCAGTTCAAGAAGAGTTAAGAAAATATTTACCAAGTAGACTAAAATAAAAAGTTGTACTAAAAAGTAACACAATGAGAATAACAATAACGAGGCTTTATACAGGGGGCACTGGTACCGAGTCAGTGTGCGGGGATACAGGTTAGTTGAGGTAATTTGTACATGTAGGTGGGGGTGAAGTGACTATGCATAGATAATAAACAGCGAGTAGCAGCAGTGTACAAAAGGGAGGGTCAATGTAAATTGTACAGTGGCGAGTTTATTAATTGTTCAGCAGTCTTACGGCTTGGGGGTAGAAGCTGTTGAGAAGCCTTTTGGTCCTAGACTTGGCGCTCCGGTACCGCTTGCCATGCAGTAGCAGAGAAAACATTTTATAACTTGGGTGACTGGAGTCTCTGACAATTTTTAGGGCCTTCCAATTACACCGCCTATTATATAGCTCCTGGATGGCAGGAAGCTTGGCTCCAGTAAAGTACTGGGCCATTCGCAATACCCTCTGTAGGGCCTTATGGTCAGATGCCTAGCAGTTGCCATACCAGGTGGTGCAGCTGTACAACCTTTTGAGGGTCTGGGGACCCATGCCAAATATTTTCAGTCTCCTGAGGGGGAAAAGGTTTTGTCGTACCCTCTTCACGACTGTCTTGATATGTTTGGACCATGATAGTTCGTTGGTGATGTTGACACCAAGAAACTTGAAACTTGAAACCTGTTCTACTACAGCCCCGTCAATGTTAATGAGGGCCTGTTCGGCCCGCCTTTTCCTGTAGTCCAAAATCAGCTCCTTTCTCTTGCTCACGTTGAGGGAGAGGTTGTTGTCCTGGCACCACATTGTCAGTTCTCTGATCTCCTCCCTATAGGCCGTCTCATTGTTGTCGGTGATCAGGCCTACAACTGTTGTGTCGTCAGCAAACTAAATTATTGTGTTGGAGTCGTGTTTGGCCACGCAGTCGTGGGTGAACAGGGAATGCAGGAGGGGACTAAATACACCCCTGAGGGACTCCAATGTTAAGGACCAGCATGGCAGACGTGTTGTTGCCTACTCTTACCACCTGGGGGCGGCCCGTCAGGAAGTCCAGGATCCGGTTGCAGAGGGAGGTGTTCCAGAGTCCTTAGCTTAGTGATGAGCTTCGTGGGCACTTTGGTGTTAAACGATGAACTGTAGTCAATAAACAGCATTCTCACATAGGTGTTCCTTTTGTCCAGGTGAGAAAGGGCAGTGAGGAGTGCAATAGAGATTGGGTCATCTGTGGATCTGTTGGGGCGGTATGCAAATTGGAGTGAGTCTAGGGTGTCCGGTTTGGATGCTGTTGATGTGAGCCACGACCAGCCTTTCAAAGAACTTCATGTCTACCGACGTGAATGCCACGGGGCGGTAATCATTTAGGCAGGTTACTTTCGCTTTCTTGAGCATAGGGACTATGGTGGTCTGCTTGAAACATGTAGGTATTACAGACAGGGAGAGATTGAAAATGTCAGTGAAGACACTTGGCAGTTGGTCAGCATGTGCTTTGAGTACACGTCCTGGTAATCCGTCTGGTCCAGCGGCTTTGTGAATGTTGACCTGTTTAAAGGTTTTGTTCACATCGGCTGCCGATGCATTCCTTGCAATGGTTCTTTGTAATTAGTAAGAAGAGAAAGCAAGCCTGTTATTAACATAGGAACAACACAGAAAAGATGGTACAATATACAACAACAAAAAATCTCCCAAAAGCTATTAAAAAAAAAGTACATCACCTTTGAACACTATGGTAATTACTTTTCAATGTTTTTCAAAACAAAAATAAAGAACAGCTGTAGATTAATCATAGTCCCACTACATTTCATCATAGTCCCACTGCATTTCATCATAGTCCCACTGCATTTCATCATAGTCCCACTACATTTCATCATAGTCCCACTACATTTCATCATAGTCCCACTGCATTTCATCATAGTCCCACTGCGTTACATCATAGTCCCACTGCGTTACATCATAGTCCTACTGCGTGACATCATAGTCCCACTGCATTTCATCATAGTCCCACTGCATTTCATCATAGTCCCACTGCATTTCATCATATTCCCACTGCATTTCATCATAGTCCCACTGCATTTCATCATAGCCCCACTGCGTTACATCATAGTCCCACTGCATTTCATCATATTCCCACTGCGTTACATCACAGTCCCACTGCGTTACATCATAGTCCCACTGCATTTCATCATAGTCCCACTGCATTTCATCATATTCCCACTGCGTTACATCATAGTCCCACTGCGTTACATCATATTCCCACTGCATTTCATCATAGTCCCACTGCGTTACATCATAGTCCCACTGCGTTACATCATAGTCCCACTGCGTGACATCATAGTCCCACTGCATTTCATCATATTCCCACTGCGTTACATCATAGTCCCATTGCGTTACATCATAGTCAATCAATCAATCAGTCAAATGTATTTATAAAGCCCTTATTACATCAGCCGATGTCACAAAGTGCTATACAGAAACCCAGCCTAAAACCCCAAACAGTAAGCAATGCAGATAGAAGCACTGCATTACATCATGGTGTCATGCCTGCACCCTTTCTTCACCCCTGACAGGCTGCCCTGCATTACGCACACCTGCCTTCCATAATCACGCGCATCAGCGATATTGGACTCACCTGGACTCAGTCAATCACCTGTTTATTACCTCCCCTATATTTGTCAGTTCCCCAGCTCTGTTCCGCGCTGCTGCATTTATTGTCATATGTCTGTGTTACCCATGTTCCAACGCTGTTCCTGTCTTGCTTCCTTGTCTGTTCCCTAATAAATGTCTGACTCCCCGTACCTGCTTCTCCTGTCCGACGTCGGTCCTTACACATAGTCCCACTGAATTACATCATAGTCCCACTGCATTACATCATAGTCCCACTGTATTACATCATAGTCCCACTGAATTACATCATAGTCCCACTGTATTACATCATAGTCCCACTGCATTACATCATAGTCCCACTGTATTACATCATAGTCCCACTGTATTACATCATAGTCCCACTGTATTACATCATAGTCCCACTGTATTACATCATAGTCCCACTGCATGACATCATAGTCCCACTGCATTACATCATAGTCCCACTGCATTACTCTGTCAATAGTAACTCACATCATTCTGTGATTCAGAATTTGATCATTGGTGAGGTTTCCAAATGGAGTAACAGGAAAAATACTAAGGTGTGCACTTTGATAACACCACAGTTATCAAGCATACCACACACTGTCCACGAAGCATACCACACACTGTCCACGAAGCATACCACACACTGTCCACGAAGCATACCACACACTGTCCACAAAGCATACCACACACTGTCCACTAAGCATACCACACACTGTCCACAAAGCATACTACACACTGTCCACGAAGCATACCACACACTGTCCGCAAAGCATACCACACACTGTCCACGAAGCATACCACACACTGTCCACGAAGCATACCACACACTGTCCATACCAAGCATACTGCACACTGTCCATATCAAGCATACCACACACTGTCCATACTAAGCATACCACACACTGTCCATATCAAGCATACCACACACTGTCCATACCAAGCATACTGCACACTGTCCATACCAAGCATACTGCACACTGTCCATACCAAGCATACCACACACTGTCCACAAAGCACACCACACACTGTCCATACCAAGCATACCACACACTGTCCATACAAAGCATACTGCACACTGTCCATTCCAAGCATACTGCACACTGTCCATACCAAGCATACCACACACTGTCCACAAAGCATACCACACACTGTCCACAAAGCATACCACACACTGTCCACAAAGCATACTACACACTGTCCACGAAGCATACCACACACTGTCCGCAAAGCATACCACACACTGTCCACGAAGCATACCACACACTGTCCACGAAGCATACCACACACTGTCCATACCAAGCATACTGCACACTGTCCATATCAAGCATACCACACACTGTCCATATCAAGCATACCAAACACTGTCAATGATGCCTACCACACACTGTCCACGAAGCATACCACACACTGTCCACGAAGCACACCCCGCACTGTCCATACCAAGCATACCACACACTGTCCACAAAGCATACCACACACTGTCCACGAAGCACACCCCACACTGTCCACAAAGCATACCACACACTGTCCATACAAAGCATACTGCACACTGTCCATTCCAAGCATACTGCACACTGTCCATACCAAGCATACCACACACTGTCCACAAAGCATACCACACACTGTCCACAAAGCATACCACACACTGTCCACAAAGCATACCACACACTGTCCACAAAGCATACCACACACTGTCCACAAAGCATACCACACACTGTCCACAAAGCATACCACACACTGTCCACAAAGCATACCACACGCTGTCCACAAAGCCTGCCTAAATTGAGAGACTGAGTTTGTCCATGTGCTCCATTACCATGTTGTGAAATAGAAAGTTCTAATGATACTAGACTGTTGCTGTGTAGAGGTTTTAGTGACGGAAGAACCTGAGTTGGAGTTGCTAATTATGATCAATGCTGTGAGTACAGATGAAAAAGATATGGCAAATAGAAATCAAAACTGGATATTCAGAGATAGATGGGATGGGTTGAGAGGAGCTGAAGGGTGGGACAAAATATAACAGGGTTAGGGAAAATATTTACAAAATATATACACTTTTGAGCCTGTATATACACCATTCAGCCTGTAATCGAACCCACAAATGCCGAGGCTCCAGATTCTCAACCAGTCTAAAGTTGTATTGCCTCTTTAATTAGCACAACAGTTTTCAGCTGTGCTAACATTATTGCAAAAGAGTTTTCTAATGACCAATTAGCCTTTTAAAATGATAAACTTGGATTAGCTAACACAATGTGCCATAGGAAAACAGGAGTGATGGTTGCTGATAATGGGCCTCGGCACGCCTATGTAGATATTCCATTAAAAATCTGACGTTTCCAGCTACAATAGTCATTTACAACGTTAACAATGTCTGCACTGTATTTCTGATCGATTTAATGTTATTTTAATGGACAAAAAATTAGCTTTTCTTTAAAAACAAGGACATTTCGAAGTGAACCCAAACTTTTGAATGGTAGTGCATATCCGGCGCCGACAGAGATGGCCGCCTCGCTTCGCGTTCCTAGGAAACTATGCAGTTTTTTGTTTTTTTACGTGTTATTTCTTACATTAGTACCCCAGGTCATCTTAGGTTTCATTACATACAGTCGAGAAGAACTACTGAATATAAGATCAGCATCAACTCACCATCAGTACGACCAAGAATATGTTTTTCGCGACGCGGATCCTGTGTTCTGCCTTACAAACAGGACAACGGAGTGGATCCTATGCAGCGACCCAAAAAAACGACTCCGAAAGAGAGGGAAACGAGGCGGTCTTCTGGTCAGACTCCGGAGACGGGCACAGCGCGCACCACTCCCTAGCATTCTTCTTGCCAATGTCCAGTCTCTTGACAACAAGGTTGATGAAATCCGAGCAAGGGTAGCATTCCAGAGGGACATCAGAGACTGTAACGTTCTTTGCTTCACGGAAACGTGGCTTACTGGAGAGACGCTATCCGAAGCGGTGCAGCCAACAGGTTTCTCCACGCATCGCGCAGACAGGAAAAAACATCTTTCTGGTAAAAAGAGGGGCGGGGGCGTATGCCTTATGACTAACGTGACATGGTGCGATGAAAGAAACATACAGGAACTCAAATCCTTCTGTTCACCTGATTTAGAATTCCTCACAATCAAATGTAGACCGCATTATCTACCAAGAGAATTCTCTTCGATTATAATCACAGCCGTATATATCCCCCCCCAAGCAGACACATCGATGGCTCTGAACGAACTTTATTTAACTCTCTGCAAACTGGAAACAATTTATCCGGAGGCTGCATTCATTGTAGCTGGGGATTTTAACAAGGCTAATCTGAAAACAAGACTCCCCAAATTTTATCAGCATATCGATTGCGCAACCAGGGGAGGAAAGACCTTGGACCATTGTTACTCTAACTTCCGCGACGCATATAAGGCCCTGCCCCGCCCCCCTTTCGGAAAAGCTGACCACGACTCCATTTTGTTGATCCCTGCCTACAGACAGAAACTAAAACAAGAGGCTCCCACGCTGAGGTCTGTCCAACGCTGGTCCGACCAAGCTGACTCCACACTCCAAGACTGCTTCCATCACGTGGACTGGGAGATGTTTCGTATTGCGTCAGATAACAACATTGACGAATACGCTGATTCGGTGTGCGAGTTCATTAGAACGTGCGTTGAAGATGTCGTTCCCATAGCAACGATTAAAACATTCCCTAACCAGAAACCGTGGATTGATGGCAGCATTCGTGTGAAACTGAAAGCGCGAACCACTGCTTTTAATCAGGGCAAGGTGTCTGGTAACATGACCGAATACAAACAGTGCAACTATTCCCTCCGCAAGGCTATCAAACAAGCTAAGCGCCAGTACAGAGACAAAGTAGAATCTCAATTCAACGGCTCAGACACAAGAGGCATGTGGCAGGGTCTACAGTCAATCACGGACTACAGGAAGAAACCCAGCCCAGTCACGGACCAGGATGTCTTGCTCCCAGGCAGACTAAATAACTTTTTTGCCCGCTTTGAGGACAATACAGTGCCACTGACACGGCCTGCAACGAAAACATGCGGTCTCTCCTTCACTGCAGCCGAGGTGAGTAAGACATTTAAACGTGTTAACCCTCGCAAGGCTGCAGGCCCAGATGGCATCCCCAGCCGCGCCCTCAGAGCATGCGCAGACCAGCTGGCCGGTGTGTTTACGGACATATTCAATCAATCCCTATACCAGTCTGCTGTTCCCACATGCTTCAAGAGGGCCACCATTGTTCCTGTTCCCAAGAAAGCTAAGGTAACTGAGCTAAATGACTACCGCCCCGTAGCACTCACATCCGTCATCATGAAGTGCTTTGAGAGACTAGTCAAGGACCATATCACCTCCACCCTACCTGACACCCTAGACCCACTCCAATTTGCTTACCGCCCAAATAGGTCCACAGACGATGCAATCTCAACCACACTGCACACTGCCCTAACCCATCTGGACAAGAGGAATACCTATGTGAGAATGCTGTTCATCGACTACAGCTCGGCATTCAACACCATAGTACCCTCCAAGCTCGTCATCAAGCTCGAGACCCTGGGTCTCGACCCCGCCCTTTGCAACTGGGTACTGGACTTCCTGACGGGCCGCCCCCAGGTGGTGAGGGTAGGCAACAACATCTCCTCCCCGCTGATCCTCAACACTGGGGCCCCACAAGGTTGCGTTCTGAGCCCTCTCCTGTACTCCCTGTTCACCCACGACTGCGTGGCCACGCACGCCTCCAACTCAATCATCAAGTTTGCGGACGACACAACAGTGGTAGGCTTGATTACCAACAACGATGAGACGGCCTACAGGGAGGAGGTGAGGGCCCTCGGAGTGTGGTGTCAGGAAAACAACCTCACACTCAACGTCAACAAAACTAAGGAGATGATTGTGGACTTCAGGAAACAGCAGAGGGAACACCCCCCTATCCACATCGATGGAACAGTAGTGGAGAGGGTAGCAAGTTTTAAGTTCCTCGGCATACACATCACAGACAAACTGAATTGGTCCACTCACACAGACAGCATCGTGAAGAAGGCGCAGCAGCGCCTCTTCAACCTCAGGAGGCTGAAGAAATTCGGCTTGTCACCAAAAGCACTCACAAACTTCTACAGATGCACAATCGAGAGCATCCTGGCGGGCTGTATCACCGCCTGGTATGGCAACTGCACCGCCCTCAACCGTAAGGCTCTCCAGAGGGTAGTGAGGTCTGCACAACGCATCACCGGGGGCAAACTACCTGCCCTCCAGGACACCTACACCACCCGATGTCACAGGAAGGCCATAAAGATCATCAAGGACATCAACCACCCGAGCCACTGCCTGTTCACCCCGCTATCATCCAGAAGGCGAGGTCAGTACAGGTGCATCAAAGCTGGGACCGAGAGACTGAAAAACAGCTTCTATCTCAAGGCCATCAGACTGTTAAACAGCCACCACTAACACTGAGTGGCTGCTGCCAACACACTGACACTGACTCAACTCCAGCCACTTTAATAATGGGAATTGATGGGAAATGATGTAAATATATCACTAGCCACTTTAAACAATGCTACCTTATATAAATGTTACTTACCCTACATTATTCATCTCATATGCATACGTATATACTGTACTCTATATCATCGACGGTATCCTTATGTAATACATGTATCACTAGCCACTTTATACTATACTATGCCACTTTGTTTACATACTCATCTCATTTGTACATGCTGTACCCGATACCATCTACTGTATCTTGCCTATGCTGCTCTGTACCATCACTCATTCATATATCCTTATGTACATATTCTTTATCCCCTTACACTGTGTACAAGACAGTAGTTTTGGAATTGTTAGTTAGATTACTTGTTATTACTGCATTGTCGGAACTAGAAGCACAAGCATTTCGCTACACTCGCATTAACATCTGCTAACCATGTGTATGTGACAAATAAAATTTGATTTGATTTGATTTGATTTGATATACAGTTGAAGTCAGAAGTTTACACACTTAGGTTGGAGTCATTAACTCATTTTTCAAAAACTCCACAAATGTCTTGTTATTAGCAAACTATAGTTTTGGCAAGTCGGTTAGGACATCTAATTAGTGCATGATACAAGTAATTTTTCCAACAATTGTTTACAAACAGATTATTTCACTTCTAATTCACTGTATCACAATTCCAGTGGGTCAGAAGTTTACATACATATAAGTTGACAGTGCCTTTACAGCTTGGAAAATTCCAGAAAATGATGTCATGGCTTTAGAAGCTTCTGATAGGATAATAGACAGCATTTGAGTCAATTAGAGGTGTACCTGTGGATGTATTTCATGGACTACCTTCAAACTCAGTGCCCCTTTACTTGACATCATGGGAAAATCAAAATAAATCAGCCAAGACCTGGTTCATCCTTGGGAGGAATTTCCAAACGCCTGAAGGTACCACGTTCATCTGTACAAGTAATAGTACGCAAGTTTAAACACCATGGGACCACGCACCCGTCATACCGCTCAGGAAGGAGATGCGTTCTGTCTCCTAGAGATGAACGTACTTTGGTGTGAAAAGTGCAAATCAATCCTAGAACAACAGCAAAGGATCGGTTTGCCAGGCTACGGTTTGCAACTGCACATGGGGACAAAGACTGTACTTTTTGGAGAAATGTCCTCTGGTCTGATGAAACAAAACTATAACTGTTTGGCCATAATGACCATTGTTATGTTTGGAGGAAAAAGGGGAACGCTTGCAAGCCGAAGAACACCATCCCAACCGTGAAGCATGGGGGTGGCAGCATCATGTTGTGGGGTGCAGGAGGGACTGGTGCACTTCACAAAATAGATGGCATCATGAGGCAGGAAAATTACATGGATATATTGAAGCAGCATCTCAAGATATCAGCTTGGTTGCAAATGGGTCTTCCAAATGGACCCCAAGCATACTTCCAAAGTTGTGGCAAAATGGCTTAAGGACAACAAAGTCAAGGTATTGGAGTGGTCATCACAAAGCCCTGACCTCAACCCTATAGAAAATGTGTGGGCAGAACTGAAAAAGCATGTGTGAGCAAGGAGGCCTACAAACCTGATTGAGTTACACCAGCTTATTAACACCAACTTATTGTGGAAGGCTACCCGAAATGTTTGACCCAAGTTAAACCATTTAAAGGCAATGCTACCAAATTCTAATTGAGTGTATGTAAACTTCTGACCCACTGGGAATGTGACATTTCACATTCTTAAAATAAGTGGTGATCCTAACTGACCTAAGACAGGGAATTTTTTACTAGGATTAAATGTCAGGAATTGTGAAAAGTTTAAATGTATTTGGCTCAGGTGTATGTAAACTTCGGACTTCAACTCTAAATACAGGTTATTTACCCCAAAATATATGGGGGGGATTGGAAATTATGCAGAAAATGACATTGATAGAAGCCACAATCTATCTGCAATATTAAAGCTGATCCACCCCCTAAAGGAGAATTTTCAAATTAGAAGATGAAAGTTGTGCATGTATGAATTCTCCAAAATCCTCCATGACGTTCATGCAACGCCCCGCGATTTAAATATAGCTGGTCTTTCTGAAGGTGTCTTCCAGGAGAGCAGCTGTTGCTTACAGCTAGGATGAAACGACCCACCCCAGCAGATGTGACCTTGTCTAGACACCTGGCCTTTAAATGTGTATTTCTCACTCTCATAAAATGTCTGGTGCAGTATCAATTACTCACCATCCCATGTCTTTACCAGTAAACCCATGTCTCTCTAGAGCCATACCTCTGTGCTACTTTGCATGGCACTCATTAAAGTCAAAGACAAGTGAGGGAAACTAAGGATAAATTGAAAGAACACTTAAAAAAAGAGAAAAAAAGAGTGGAAAACAGACCGTATTCTTCCTCGTTTATATCCTTGTTTTGATGTGGTGATCCATCAATGGGATATAGGTAGTATGAAATAAAATAATGAATTACTACTGGGAGCATTTTTCAATTATAGTGACGTGCCGTACAATGAGCTGTTTTTCTTAAAATACTATTCTGAAAGTCTCAAACTCATTGCATCTCCATTGTAAAAGTTGCATGAGTACCCTCGGGTGGTTAGTTACAACAACACATGGAATATAACACAAAACACTGTGTGGTAACTGTGCCAGTTGCATTTCAAGCACTTAGGTTCTTTGACAAACTAAAGTTGGCTAAGCTGTGTGCATTAAAAAGTCCAACATCAAATAGCTTTAATTTAAATTACTACAATGAGGTCCAGAATTATCGGAATCCTTGATAAAGATGAGCAAAAATTCATCAAGGGTGCTAATAATTACAGACCCCACTGTATGTGCCACACAAATACACCCCCCCCCCCACCCATAATCATTGATTATGGCACTGTAACTTTGTTTTCATGACCACATCCTAGATGTCACGTGGTATCTGTGATCAATGTCTCTGCCCCAACAAGCAAGTGACCTGGAAAGCATGCTGGGCTCTGCTGTTAAACCAATATACGTAGCTGTACATGTTGATTACAAATGCCGTTCACAGAGTGTGTGCACTTGTTGAGCGCTCTAATGCCTTGTGTAAAGGGGAAAAGATTATGTCTAGAATGTCAGTGGGTCTATAATGAAAGTAGGTCCCCACATCCATATGACTATGGGTGCTAACCAGCAGGGGGGTTGAAACTCAGTTGTCAGTTATAGGCAGAGAGCATGATGGGAAGCCAACACATCTAGGACGATCAGTGATATAGACGCTGTGGGACGGAAAACCCATTTGAAATCTGTCCCACCCAGCTCGCCATGGTTCAGTTGCCTGTGCGAGCGATTTCTGATGGTGCGGCTCCAAGCTCCAAGCACCAAATGCAGAACGGATCGGCAAAAGGATCAACGAATGGATCGGCGAAGACGGGTCGCGGGACAATGGCCAACTGGACCACCGGTGCCCCGCAGCGGCAAAACCATACCCGGCCCCAGACGGCCCGGACAACCTCCCTCACCCGGCAGGAGTGCAGTTCCTGCTCTTCCATCGCCTCCTGTCCCATCTTCTCCGGAAGGCATACTGACCAAGAGGAGGATCCACCTCCACGCTGCCCCTCCAGCATCTCCTCCCCCAGCCTGCACAAATCCGTCTCCAATTCCAGTGAAAGTCCCAAGGGCTCTCTACCCAGTCTTTACTCATATGGCCCCAGCCCCAAGGGCTCTCTACCCAGCCTCCAAGGCTCCTTACCCAGCTTGAAGGGATCCATCTCTGGGTTGAGGCGCTCTTTGGCGAGTCTGGATCACTCCAGTCCGGGCCCGCGTAGCTCCAGTCCCAGCCCTAGCCCCAGCTTGCGCAGCTCCAGTCCCAGCTTGCGCAGCTCCAGTCCCAGCTTGCACAGCTCTAGCCCCAGTCTTCAGAGCACATCTAGCTCCAGCGTGTGCAGCGGCAGCTCCAGCGAGGATGACAGCTGGGATACCAACAGCTGGAGTTCCGGCGCCACTTGCCTGCTACGCACCTCCATAAAGCAGCACAGCGACGAGGTGTTCCGTGCCCGTGCCAGCTCCCCTGGTCCTGGTGGCAGGGCCAATGAGCCCACCGCCAGTGACACGTCTACAGAGAATGTCTACCAGACCTTGGGGAACTTCGAGGGTGATAGCGGAATGGATAGAGCCGAAAGCCAGGAGGAGGCGGCTCGAGTGTTGAAAGTAAAGTGGGATTCAACCCAAAGCCTGTCGTCATCCAGCAACCAAGGCCAAAGCAAGGTTGTGACCTTCTCAGCACAGCAGGAGCAGAAACTGGAGGAGCGTCTCAAGTTCTCCCAGTTCCTAGATGAGGTCACAAACAGGGTGCTGGTTCCAGGGAGTCCATGGCAGTCCTTCAACCCAATCCGACAGAGAACACTAGATGCAGCTGCAGCCTCCTGGTACAGCCCAATGTCTTCCTCTCTACAGCCCATTCAGGAACTACAAGAACCGAAGGTGGACTGTTTCCAATTGGAGCACCAGTGGAGCAAGTACAGCATTCCCAGCTGTAAGGTGCTGGACCCTGGAGAAGGCCTGAGGAAAGTGGGCCAGGTGGAAAGCTGTTTCCACTCGGAGCTGGCGTCCGTAGGGAGAACCTATCTGGAGACAGATATCGACATTGTTAGGAGACAGGATGAACTAGAGTTTAATGGCACCCTGGAGA
The DNA here is from genome assembly GCF_013265735.2 of Oncorhynchus mykiss. Classification (NCBI taxonomy): domain Eukaryota; kingdom Metazoa; phylum Chordata; class Actinopteri; order Salmoniformes; family Salmonidae; genus Oncorhynchus; species Oncorhynchus mykiss. The sequence continues at coordinate 57,959,437 of NC_048583.1, read as the reverse complement.
GAGGGAGGGAGAGCCCTTGGGACAGAGAAGGAGGGAGGGAAAGGGAGAGAAGAACTATGCATGGCAGTCCTGAAACTCCTCGAGTGAGCTTCGAGGGACCGAGAAGCCCAAGTCCATGTCCTGTCTTGTCCTGGCCCCAAGGCTTTTCCAAATACCCCAACAGGTCCACTTCGCTGCCTAGACCTGTCAGTAAAACGGTGAGTACCAGTTCCCTTTAAAATACCACACATACATAATACAGGTCCTCCAGATTACAATGTCTTCATTACGACAATGAATTAAGCATTTCAATTAAGCGGTACTGCTTTATACATCAGGTGCGAAGTCCTTATCAATGAGCTGCCTAGTGAGCAAAGCAAAATACAGATTCGTTATCAAAACAAAAAACACCGGGGAGCAGAAAGGAGAAGATTCCAGAGATCCATAATGACTTGACTTCGTCATGTTCAAGGCATTGAAATATAATTTGATCATAAGCAGCCTTGTTTAAAAAAAATACTGTAATTGTACTTGACACACTCGGGTGCCATTTTCAAGACTTTTTATTTGACCAATTGCAATTAAATGTGTCTCACAGATTGTCTAGTTATGATGCACAAAACTACACACGCAGGACAGAGGCCAGAGCTTTTTTTTGCATTGGCGTGATATTGTTTTACAACAGATACAGTATGTTTCACACTG